>NC_048426.1:2046000-2088555 GCF_013103735.1 Etheostoma cragini | reverse complement strand
ACTTCTTTAAGACTTTGAACAACTGTAATAAACTCAAGTAAGTTTTGGCCCAGTATTAATTCAATTCAAAACAGGTTAGTAATAAAAAAGACACTCAACAAAGAAATGCAGGTAAATCACAGGAAAGTGATGATGTTGTCTATGATATTTCTTCCCAGGGAGTATGTCCAGACCCAAGGTAAAAGCGTCCTTGTCATGGAAACCATGGCAACGCTTAAAGACATGGAGGTGTTCACTTTGGACCTTCTGATGAAAATCTCAGCTGACACTGCAAAGGTAGCTGTTAACTTTGTCACAAATGTAGGCCTGCTGTTGTCTTATTTCATAAGGTAATGATATTGAGAAATGTCTAGCTCATTTGAATCTTTTGTTAAATCACAGAGCCGCCTTAAGAGATACTTCAAATCAGACAACAAGGAATTCTTCCTCCTAATCGACGATCTACAGAGTCTTTTCACGGAGCTGTCATGCTGTCAGGATACAGGCCTACAAGAGGTATGGAAAAAATCTGAACTGGGGGGGTTCAACCATATTACAATCAGAAAATCTCTGATCTCTGAATAAATTGTTATTTGCAGCATTCTTTTCGTATCTTTGAGTCCGAATGCTCTAATGCTGCTCTGCTCTTGCTCATATTTGACTTTTTGTCTCTCAGAGAGTGATAGACGAGGCCTACAAGCTCATCGCTCACTTATACCTGGCACATCTTATCCAGAGCAAGCAGAGCAAACTGAGTAGGTGTTGGAGTCCAGATGTTGGACAAAAGGTTGCTGATGATGCAAAGACTCTTCACGACACCTTCTCTGAATCGGTGAGATCAACGGACTGCTTGTTAATGACATTCGCGCTTCAGGATAAAATCTTCACTGGTTTCAACACAACTTCCCTGACCTGTGTGTTGTGTTGTTTCAGGCTCCTGGTGTCAGACCGTGGAACTCCATGCTGCAGAAAGTAAAAGACCTGTTGGAGTGTGACAGCATCGACACGATGAAGCTGACTGCTGCGAGCATGCAGACAGACACGTGCACATCGAGGTAAGTCATTCTGACATTTTTACATAAGTTCGTGTCCAAGTCGTCCAATAGTATTGCTTTTGCTGTCTGTCTTTGTATGGGAGAACAACCCTGTAATCAATAACACCCAAAGATGGGGCGGCCTCTAGCTCCCCCGGTAAGACGGTGGGCCCTGTGTAGACAGAGTCCCCGGGTTCAAGTGTGTCACCCCCCATCTCTCTCCCACCTATCCTGTCTATTAATTTTTACTGTTGTATACTGTTTATTGATTCCCAGTGCGGAGATTACAATTTATACTATGTTTGTTACTAACCAGAGTGTGTGGGGGAGGGGGGGGCTGCCAGTGCTGGACTAGCGAATAAAAGGGAAACAAAATTAAAACAAAATAACCCCCAAAGACATTGGTTTGTCACCACTGAAACACGGATTGTACAAATGTAAGGGAGTGTTTTGTGTTTGTGTGTGCTGAATAGACAATACTATAGTGCCTTAAACCTGCTTTATTAAAAATAAAACATAATTTACAAAATAAACATCATGCTGTATTGAAGAATTGAAACTGGCGATTTAGACCATGGAGCCATTATGAAAATGTAGAAGTGGGCGAATTTCCCCATAGACTTCTTTAGAAAATGACTTCTTTATGCAACCCTGTCCCCCCATGCTGGCCATGAGAAAGAATGCAGGTTAAATGCACTTCTTTAAGTTAGTGCATCTCACTAACTCTTTCTGGCGTTGTGTCTGCAGCGAGGATCTAAAGCTCCTGCCCAAACTGCTGCAATGGAAAGATCTCTCTGGACGGGAGGTTAGGGAGGTCCTGCAGGTCCTGGAGGACCTCCCTGGATATCAACCCCCACCCAGAACCAGATCTGTTTTCTGTTTCTCTTGTTTTACTGACCAGCAAAGGCCAGGCTGCTCAACGAAGAAGATCAACTACAACAAGCAAAGAGGTTTGGGAAGTCATGAGGATTTCCAGATGATCTGAATCCTGTTGAGCCCACTCTGTTACTGGTGTCCCTTCTCAAGTCTAATCTGCAGACAGAGAAGCAGACTGGTTACACACGTTTTTTATAAGCCTTGTTTACATGGGATTGTTGCTTTCTGGAGAGCCGCTCATCCAAACATCTTCACACTCGCCACTACGCTTTCTTGGGTCCTGAGCAGTATCTGAGTCCCTGAGCAATGCTGGAGTATAAATGTAATTTGCTAACAGCAAAAGAAATGTTTGACTTTGTTAAATCATCGGTTCTTGTATCTAGCCACGGAGGGCGGGCTGTACCCAGCATGCCGTTCAACAGTGTCATAGTTGAGAGTTGTACCCTTTCAACACGCTACATTGTGTGTACATAGCCCACTACTACCAGTAGGCTAAGTCCCGTGGTTCTCAGGATCTTCAGGTTTTAAACTTTTCCTTTTGTTTTAGTTAGATAAAGGTGTATTATGGTTAAAGGAAAAATCACATGTTTCTGGATGTTTTCACAACGTTAACAGGGAAATTTTGTTTTGCTCAAAAACCTATATTTTATAACAGGGAAAAAAATGTTAAGCTCTGAAGGTCAGCTATGCAGTTAAGTGACTCTTCTTTTGTTTGAAACCCTTAAATGTGCTGGTACTTTCATTTGCTTTATTTGCTGGAGGCTGGCTACTAAACGTCAGAAAATTGAATTGCAATGATAAAGATACACTGAGAAATATAACACTGAATTTTACTTGATTAAATAGTGCTTTAAATTCAGGTATATGTGTGGGTTTTACTATTTCTGCTTGCTGAACTTTTTAATAATGCATTCCTCTGAAACTACAGACGGTACGTTTTCTTTGAGTTGTGTTGGTTTACAGGTTTTAATTCCCTCTTTATTCCTAGTGCAAAGTCGAGTTGTCTGCTTTAATGTAAACAGTTACTGTAATGGTTTTAAATTTGTAATGTCATAAATTGTACTCCTTTGTGGTGGTGTTTTAAGTTTTTGGAAGCTTATAGACCGGGTTAAAGGGACACAGCAAAGTATTCAATAAAATGATTCAACTAAAAGTCCGATTGTGGCTGCAGGGTTTTATTCCGTCACTAGATGGAGACTAATAACTACAGGTGAAACTCAAAAAATTAGCATATGGTGCAGAAGTTCATTCATTTCAGTAATTCAACTTAACAGGTCCATCCATCCATCTTCGACCGCTTATCCGGTATTGGGTGGCGCGGGGCAGCAGCTCCAGTAGGGGACCCCAAACTTCCCTTTCCCGAGCCACATCAACCACCTCCGACTGGGGGATCCCGGTCAGGGGTTAGGGTTAGGCCAGGTTGGAGATATAATCTCCCCACCTTGTCCTGGGTCTTCCCCAAGGCCTCCTCCCAGCTGGACGTGCCTGGAACACCTCCCTAGGGAGGCGCCCTGGAGGCATCCTTACCAGATGCCCGAATCACCTCAACTGCATCCTTTCGAAGCGAAGGAGCAGCGGCCCTACTCCGAGCTCCTCTCGGATGACTCTCGGATTACTCTAAGGAAGACGCCAGCCACCCTCCTTAGCAAACCCATTTCGGCCGCTTGTACCCTTGATCTCGTTCTTTCGGTCATGACCCAGCCTTCATGACGCTATGTGAGGGTAGGAACGAAAATTGCCCGGTAGATCGAGAGCTTTGCCTTCTGGCTCAGCTCCCTTTTTGTCACAACGGTGCGATAAACAGAATGTAATACTGCACCGGCTGCTCCGATTCTCCGACCAATCTCATGCTCCATCCTCACTCGCGAACAAGACACCAAGGTACTTAAACTCCTTCACTTGGGGTAAGGACTCACTCCCTACCCAAAGAAAGCACTCCATCGGTTTCCTGCTGAGAACCATGGCCTCAGATTTTGAGTTGCTGATCCTCATCCCAGCTGCTTCACACTCTGCTGCGAATCGATCCAGTGAGTGCTGAAGGTCACAGACCGATGATGCCATCAGGACCACATCATCTGCAAAAAGCAGCGATGAGATCCTATGCCCACCAAACTGCAACCCCTCCCCGCCCCGACTACGCCTCGATATCCTGTCAATAAATATTATAAACAGGATGGGTGAAAAAAGCGCAGCCCTGGCGGAGGCCAACCCTCACCTGGAACGAGTCCAACTTACTGCCAAGAACCCGGACACAACTCTCACTTTGGTCATACAGAGATTGGATGGCCCTAAGAAGGGACCACCCCATACTACTGCAGCACCTCCCACAGTTTATCCCGGGGGACCCGGTCATAAGCCTTCTCCAAATCCACAAAACATATGTAGACTGGTGGGGCATACTCCCAGGCTCCCTCCAGGATCCTTGCGATATAAAAGATCTGATCCGTTGTTCCATGACCAGGACAGAATCCGCATTGTTCCTCTTCAATCCGAGGTTCAACTATCGGCCGAACCCTCCTTTCCAGCACCTTGGAGTAGACTTTACCAGGGAGGCTGAGAAGTGTGATACCCCTGTAATTGGCACACACCCTCTGGTCCCCCTTTTTGAAGAGGGGAACCACCACCCCAGTCTGCCACTCCTTAGGCACTGTCCCAGACTTCCACGCAATGTTAAAGAGGCGTGTCAACCAAGACAGCCCCTCCACACCCAGAGCTTTCAGCATTTCTGGATCTCATCAATCCCTGGGGCTTTGTCGCTGTGGAGTTGTTTGACTACCTCAGCGACCTCCACCAGGGAAATCGACGACAACCCCCCATCATCCTCCAGCTCTGCCTCCACCAAAGAGGACGTGTCAGCTGGATTTAAGAGTTACTCAAAGTGCTCCTTCCACCGCTCTATTACCTCCCCAGTTGAGGTCAACAACGTCCCATCCTTTTGTATACATTTTGGATGAGTCCCCGCTTCCCCCTCCTGAGGTGGCAAATGGTTTTCCAGAAGCACCTTGGTGCCGACCGAAAGTCCTTCTCCATGTCTTCTCTGAACTTCTCACACACCCGCTGCTTTGCCTCTGTCACGGCAGAGGCTGCAGCCCTTCGGGCCCGTCGGTACCTTGCAACTGCCTCCGGAGTCCTCCAAGACAACATATCCTGGAAGGACTCCTTCAGTCGGACGGCTTCCCTGACCACCGGTGTCCACCAGGGTGTTCGTGGGTTACCGCCCCTTGAGGCACCTAAGATCCTAAGACCACAGCTCCCCGTCGCAGTTCAGCAATGGAAACTTTGAACATTGTCCACTCAGGTTCAATGCCCCCAGCCTCCACAGGGATGCACGAAAAGCTCCGCCGGAGGTGTGAGTTGAAAGTGGTGTGAAAGTGGTGTGAGAATTGGGAACGTCCTCCAGACGTTCCCAATTTACCCGCACTACTCGTTTGGGCTTACCAGGTCTGTCCAGAGTCCTCCCCCATCCCCTGACCCAACTCACCAACAGATGAGACAATTATAAAATCAATCATTGACCTTTGGCATAGGGTGCTCTGGTACCCCGTACACTCATGGGCATCCCTATGTTCAAACATGGTGTTTGTTATGGACAATCCATGACTAGCACAGAAGTCCAACAACAGACAACCATCTGGTTCGGCTCAGGGAGGCCGTTCCTCCCAATCACGCCTCTCCAAGTATCTCCATCATTGCCCACTTGTGCGTTGAAGTCCTCCAGCAGAACTATGGAGTCCTCTACTGGAGCCCCGTACAGGATTGGATTCAAGGTCTCCAAGAAGGCCGAATACTCCGAACTCCTGTTTGGTGCATATGCACAAACAACAGTCAGAGTTTTCCCCCCCATCACCCGCAGGCGTGGGGAGGCGACCCTCTCGTCCACCGGGGTAAACTCCAATGCAGCGGCGCTCAGCCGGGGGCTTGTGAGTATCCCCACACCCGCCCGGCGCCTCACACCCTGGGCAACTCCGGAGTAGGACAGAGTCTAACCACTATCCAGGAGTACGGTTCCAGAACCGAGACTGTGCGTAGAGGTAAGCCCCACCAGATCTAACTGGTAGCGCTCCATCTCTCGCACAAGTTCCGGCTCCTGCCCCCACAGAGAGGTGACGTTCCACGTTCCCAGAGCTAGCCTCTGCCACCCGGGTCTGGTCCGTCAAGACCCCTGACCTTCGACGCCACCCATATGGCAGCGCACCCGACCCCAGCGGTTCCTCCCACAGGTGCTGGGCCCATGGGATGAAGATAGGGGTGCCACGTAGCTTATTCGGGCTGTGCCCGACCGGGCTCCGTGGCAAACCCGGCCACCAGGCGCTTGCTGACGAGCCAGCCGTCTGGGCCTGGCTCCAGACGGGGGCCCCAGCCCTCCTCCGGGCAGGGTCACTCCCTCTCTTCCTTGCTCTTTCATGGGGTTTTTGAACAATTCTTTGTCTGGCCCCTCTTCAGACCACTTTGCCATGGGAGACCCTACCAGGAGCACACAGCTCCAGACAACACAGCCCTCAGGTTCATAGGGACACACAAACCCCTGCACCACGATAAGCTGATGGTTCCCCGGAGAGGCAACTCTTTTCAACTTGAAAGGTGAAACTAATATATAATATAGACTCATTACATGCAAAGTGAGAAATTTCAAGCCTTTATTTGATATCATTTTGATGATTATGGCGTACAGTTTATGAAAAACCCCAAATTCAAAATCTCAGAAAATTAGCATATGGTGCAAAAGTTCAGTATTGTAGGCTCAAAGTATCACACTCTAATCAGCTAATTAATCCAAAACACCTGCAAAGGGTTCCTGAGCCTTTAATTGGTCTCTCAGTCTGGTTCAGTGGAGTTCACAATCATGGGGAAGACTGCTGACCTGACAGTTGTGCAGAAAACCCTCAAAAGTGGGAAAAATGTGAAAGAAAAAGGTGCACAAGCAGCAGGGATGACCGTACCCTGGAGAGGATTGTCAGGAAAAGGCCATTCAAATGTGTGGGGGAGCTTCACAAGGAGTTGACTGAGGCTGGAGTTACTGCATCAAGAGCCACCACACACAGACGGGTCCTGACATGGGCTTCAAATGTCGTATTCCTCTCGTCAAGCCGCTCCTGAACAACAAACAACGTCAGAAGTGTCTTACCTGGGCTAAAGAAAAAAACAATTGTTCTGTTTCTCAGTGGTCCAAAGTCCTCTTTACGGATGAGAGCAAATTTTGCATCTCATTTAGAAACCAAGGTCCCAGAGTCTGGAGGAAGAATGGAAAGGCACACAATCCAAGATGCTTGAAGTCCAGTGTGAAGTTTCCACAGTCCGTGTTGGTTTGGGGAGCCATGTCATCTGCTGGTTTTGGTCCACTGTGCTTTATTAAGTCCAGAGTCTGCGCAGCCATCTACCAGGACATTTTAGAGTACTTTATGCTTCCTTCAGCAGACAAGCTTCATGGAGATGCTGACTTCATTTTTCAGCAGGACTTGGCACCTGCCCACACAGCCAAAAGTACCAAAACCTGGTTCAATGACCATGGGATTACTGTGCTTGACTGGCCCGTAAACTCTCTTGACCTGAACCCCATAGAGAATCTATGGGGCATTGCCAAGAGAAAGATGAAAGACATGAGACCGAACAATGCAGAAGAGCTGAAGGCCGCTATTGTAGCATCCTGGTCTTCCATAACACCTCAGCAGGGCCACAGGCTGATAGCATCCTGGTCTTCCATAACACCTTAGCAGTGTCACAGGCTGATAGCATCCTGGTCTTCCATAACACCTCAGCAGGGCCACAGGCTAATAGCATCCTGGTCTTCCATAACACCTCAGCAGGGCCACAGGCTGATAGCATCCTGGTCTTCCATAACACCTCAGCAGGGCGACAGGCTGATAGCATCCTGGTCTTCCATAACACCTCAGCAAGGCCCCAGGCTGATAGCATCCTGGTCTTCCATAACACCTCAGCAGGGCCACAGGCTGATAGCATCCTGGTCTTCCATAACACCTCAGCAAGGCCACAGGCTGATAGCATCCATGCCAAAACGCACTGAGGCAGTTAATAAAGCAAAAGGGGCCCAAACAAAGTACTGAGTACATATGCATGATTATACTTTTCAGAAAGGCTGAGATTTCTGTATTTAAAATCCTTTTTTTTATTGATTTCATGTAATATGCAAATTTCTGAGATTTTGAATTTATGGTTTTCATAAGCTGTACGCCATAATCATCAAAGTTTTAACAAATAAAGGCTTGAAATATCTCACTTTGCATGTAATGGGTCTATATAATATATATGTTTCACCTTTTAAGTTGAATTACTGAAATGAATGAACTTTTGCTAATTTTTTGAGTTTCACCTGTATATAACAAATTAGTACTTGAAGAGAAATTGTTGCTCCACAACAATGACACGACTGACTCCTACACAAAACAGATCCCAGAACAGTGGTTCTCCATCAGTCTGAAAGGGTTACAATATTAAATTTATAAATGATACGCTTTTAAATCTGTCCAATCTACATCCAGTTCCTAACAACTCCAGACTGTTTAAGACCGTTCACATTCTTTTTTAAAGTTAGCTGTTTTGACTGTTGTGTACTTGCCTAACAAGTCATTTTAATTTATATTTTTTTATGTCTAAAGAACATGTTAGATAATAGCCAGAGGCGGGGCTAGATGGGAGGCGAAGGTTGGCGCATGATTGCCCCCAGCCCGGTGGTCCAATTTATAATCAGTGTGCAGACCCACTTCTTTGTTGTTGAAGTAGAGACGTCCGCCGTTTCAAAGGTTTATTGTACAGCATAATAAAAAGTAAAAAGTCTTTGTAGATTAGACTCCATCATTATACTAATAGTTCATATACAGGGGTAGAGAACCATCAAATCCCCCCGAGGGACCCCAGACATCCCAAAGACCAGACCGAAGGAGGCTCCGGACCGGTCAGCTGGTGTAGATGACTGGAGGTGGAAGGGGGGGTGGAGGGGTTGCACTCTTTGCCTGCAACGACAGCTGATAGCAAAGGGAGAAACAGATTTTAAAGAGTTGTGACTTTGTGATTGGCCCTTGGAATTTGTGTACGATTCTGATTGGTTTAGCAGGACAACTGATTGGATTTTGGCAGAGAGCATTGATTAAGAGTGAGGTTTTCCTGAAAGAATTTACACTGAGCCACATTTCAATCAGGAGAGACTAGTTTGCAGATATGCAACATTTATATACACATGATAAAATGCACTGTCATTGGGATAACAGCTGATTTGATTCAGTAGAGCGTTTATTAAAAGTGAGGTCTTCCTGAAAGACGCTGTGCGCTGAGCTATTTGTAGCCCATCCAGAAGCTTTTTTAATCTACTATGGAACTACAGTATCTTTGTAACATAAATATGTATGAATCCAAAAATCCCATAAGTGCCATAGGTTTGCTTTGCAAGCTTTGACCGCATCGTCTTGTCGTACATGTAGCTCCTTAGCAAACGGCTTAAGCTTTTTTCTGGGAAAAAACCTCAATAGTTTTATATTTTTGTTATTTACCGAGTTTATTGTCAACACTTGGCCAGTGTCTCGGACATTTTTGTTCTCCGTGATGTGATTTCAATACATTTTGTCTTTTAAAAATTAAAAAATTCATGTGACAACCCTGCAGCATGCACATCCTGATAGCCCAGGTTCTCCGGAAAGAAATTATGTAATAACTTGATTGTGCATCACAGGTCTGAGTTTATATACGCATTATTACACAAGGAGGCCAGGCCAACCAGAGACTGGAAAAAATGGCTTTGACTTAAGAGAGTTAAGGGGCCTGTTAAAAATGAGCCAGGTCTGTGCAGAATTATTCATCAATCCATCCCCCGCCCAACGCATGCCTGTTAGATTTCTGTTCAACTTGATCCTGACTTCCTCCAACATCATGCACACTCAGTTTTGAGAGCCAGGAGCTGCGAGTGAGAATGTGTCCGCCAACGTCAGGCTTGGAAAAACCACTTTGGCAGCGGTCCTGGTTACTGAATGCTAAATTAACAGCCTAATTAGGGTCATTGTCTGACAGCAGAATTTCCACCGAATGGTCAGCCTCAATTAGCAGCTTTGATGTGCTTATCTTCCATCGCTCCCTCTCACTCCCCCACTTCCTTCCACTTACACCATTATAAAGACTTTCAGGAAAACTACACACTGACAGTAATCCGCCGCAGACTCGTATCCTTCCTCTGCTTTTTAGAACAGCAGTTATTGACTGAAAACAGTGTGTGTACAGTCTCTATTCCCACACCGGAAGCTCAATGATTTCCCGGGATTGTTCAGGTCTTGTTCCCGGGATTGTCGCTGATCTCTGCTTATGATGTTGTTGTCACGTTTGTTTGTGATCACATTTTTATTAAAACTTTTGTATTCAGAAAAAAATAATAATGTCAACGTAACATTCACAAACAACACACTGGAGCATAGGAATGCGTCCCAGGGTTCCAAAAACACAGAGAGGAAAAACAGGAGGGAGGGGGACAAAACCACACATGCAGAAACAGACACTAACAAACAGACACAAGACAAGGGACCAATCACACACACAAAAACAAAAGGCTACAGCATTGCCTGTGCCAAGTCTCCAAAGTTTTTCCACCCACACGAGCCGTAGATAGTTCCGTGTACGTGTCATCCAAAAAAGAAAGGATTCACTAAGGAATAGAGAAGTCATGAGGTGGCTTCCAACGAATTGCAATCATCCTCTTAGCAGCTGTGAGTCCAGCAAACACAGCTCGTTTTGGAGCTTTAGAAAGCTGGAAAGCTGACAGATCTTCCATAATCAAATCACTGACAGTATCAGGCACAGTAACATTAATCCAGATGGAAATTTTGGATGCAATATTGTTCCAGAACTGACCAACGGGAGAACATATGAAGCTATGTACCTTGAGCTTCAATTGGGCAGAAAGTGCATAAAGGGCTGTTAATTATTTTCATGTGATGCATTTTCAAAGGGGTGAGTAATGTCCTATGTATGGAATAGTAGTGAATCTGCTGATGATCTGGATTGTGAGATACTTCAGGAATGTTAGACCATACATTATGCCAGTTGAGAGCGAGGCCTGGGCAATCACGTGACCAGATCTTCTCAAAAGGAAGGGCAGAGTGGCCAGATGTCACCAAGAACCGATAAAGCCAAGATACCATACCACAGTTTTTGGGCTATTCAGTCAATATCTTCCGAATAGGATGGTTGGGCAAAGGCCTCTGCAAGGGGACACCGTACGTCTTGAGTGCTGATGTTAGAGGAAGGTAAAAGAAAAATGACAAGCCATCCTCACCAAAAATGTCTTTTATACAATGAACCCCCCTCTTTTCCCACTGAGGAGCTGTAATTGGCCTCCCACCAATCAGAAGTGCTGTGTTATTGAAAAAGTGTGCCAGTTACAAGCTATACGGCAATATGATTCAACTAATCTCCAAGTCTTAATAAGATGAAAAATAATGGGGTCTGTTTGTTAGGAACATTGTCAAAGAAAACGTCAGGGAGTGAACAAGGCTCTGATTGGCACTCTCTAACATACGCCAGCAAACAGACGCATCACGGTTAAACCAAGTGAGGAGGGGTCTTAACACAAAGGACTAGAAATAGTGTTTAAAGTTGGGAACTGAGAGGCCACCATGCTCCTCTGTAAAGTAGACACCTTAATAAAGGGACAATTCAACCTCTCCTTTCAACAACATGAAACAAATCACTTCCTAACAAACGACGAGAAATGTCTCTTTTTAAAAATAACCATGTACATGGACACAATCAAGGAGTGGAGACATCTCAAAGATGATCAAGAGGCACCTGAGCTAAAACTCAAGTGTCAATTTCCGTTCCATATTTTGCAATAACACATAAAAATCTCTTTGTTTTTTCTGTACTTGTCAACACGGGATAGTGTGTGTAGTAGATTGATGAGGGAAATATGAATTTAAATGATTTTAGGGTTAGGGTTAGGCTGCAATATAACAAAAATGGAAAAAACGAGAAGGGGTCCAAACAATGAATACTTTTATTAATGTATTGATTTCAGACTGTAGTTTATGCTCTAACTTGTGAACGTTACATTAAGAGTAAGTGTGTGTTTATGTGAATTTGCAGTAAAACCTTAACGTCTGCTTTTATCTACAAAGGTGATTGTGTTGCCGATATAAATGAACGGAGGTAAAAATGTACTGCTCAAGATAATCACATCCAATCAATTTATTTTTAAACTTAAGACACTTTCTCTAACAATATTCTGTACATCAGATGAAATAAAAGTGAAAAACTATAAAAAATGATAGTTTGACCTCTCTCTTTATTGCACATTTTAGAAAGAATATACACACTATAAGAATAATACTGATTTGACATTAAAAAAATATATCAGAGGATCTTGGAAGTACACTTGCAAACACTGATCCCAATTTCTCACACACACATGTTTCTCAGCAGTTAAATCCACCCTATTTACCAGCACCAATGTGTAGCCTATGCATTACTAAAACACTCATTTCATCTTTTTACAGTCTGCAGACAATATTCTTTCCAGCGTATGTGATATCTGTAACAAGCAGTGTCCAACTTACCATGCATTCATCCACACAAACGCTACAATACACAATACTATATTTCAGTCAGCTTTAAAACGAGGAGAACTGTTTCAATTCATTTGACCTGAACTCCGGAGAAAAAGGGACGAGAATAGTCGGGTCTTTCCGTCTCCCCCAGAGTGTCCAACAAAGTCTCTTTGACCATTTTCCTGTCGGCTCTGGTGAGGTTGGTCTTGAGCTTGAGCAGAGCCGACACATGTTTCTCACTGCGGGTGAAAGAAGGGAAGGAAAGGTTCAAAAAAAATAAAAAATGATCCTGTGATTTAATGAGTCCAATTAAGAGACACTTGAACATGACTGTAGAGTGAAAGATGTCGCATTAGACACTGTGATCTCGTCAGTTCAGGTGATGCTATGCTAACATCTTTCATCTATTGTCTGCTATTTTAGTAGTGAGTGATGAATCCGGTCCCACAGACCTTATTTCAGCTGACCCCAATGCTTCAACCATGTTAGTCAACATCCAAATCAGTATTTGTTTAAGAGTTCCCATCAGAGACGTTTTAAAACACCCCGACTCAGACTAATTCCTGTATCTGTGTCCAGAAGCGTGGCACAAAATTATGGACCGTGTAGAAATGTATTTTCTATGGGCCCCTCCCCGCATCCACAGCTTCATTCTAGCATTTTTGGGCCCTCCTTGCATGAGGGCCCTGGGTCCTCAATCCCCTTTCCCTCCTGAGTCTGACCCCCCTCTCTGTGTCACTTGGCCCTGCCTCTTTAAGAGACTAGCCACAGGTCCTGAGTGTATGGATTCCAATTGGATAAGTCAACTTCAATTTCAATTACATTTTATTTATATAGCGCCAAATCACAGTTAATAACTGTTATCTCATTGCGGTTTTCATAAAAGATCAGGTCTAGACCATACTCTGGGATGTTATTTACAGAAACCCAACAATTCCCACCAAGAGCAAGCACTAGGCGACAGAGGCAAAGAAAAACCAATTCTATTCTATAAAGACAAATTATGACCAATTTTTTTGCCCAATAGTCACCAAAGCTTCTCAATAGACCTGACAACACTGACAAGCTCACGTCAACGACCGTTTATGAGCGCTGTAACCAAACTATACTGCTTTTAACTGTGGAAATATCTCATGTTAGCAGAGGAAATACAAATAAATTATGCAAATGTCAGTTTTCATCCATCCACATGACAAACACGCGAGGTAGCCCTCGGCCAATCAAAGCCGTTGCCGATACTGATTATTAGTAGTAAATGAAATAGATGAGAGATAATTGGATTTGCATTTACAGTAAAAATGAAAATCTTAAAATAAGATTTGGGAATGTTATGAACTCAAACAGAAAACAGTGTTTAAAGGCTTTGAGCCATTACTTAATAAATGAGAACCATTCAACATAATCCCCAGTAACAGATTGTCAGATAGTGCTGTGGGGGGGGCATTAAGTCAGAATCCGTGGTGAGACCATTCGAAGCAGAGGGACAGACACAGAGCTGTAGCCGAGCCAAATAAGAACTCTTTTTATTTAATTAACGTTATTGGTTGTCAGGCCAATACAACGTAAACTGCCAAAAAACGGCCCAAAATCGGCCAGGATCTTTTGGGCCTTTATTCAATATGACAGCTGAAAAGAAAAGGGGAGAGAGCTACCCTAAAAACACTCTCTATGTAGGAAGAAGGGAAATGATAGGGAGTCAAGAAGAGAGAGAGTTTGTCACTAAAAATCATAGTTATGGAAAAGTCCAGAATTCTTTAAACCGACATACCACAACTAAGCTTTACCAACTCAAACCTCCTTATTTCACTGCAGCTGCTGTGTTTCAGTGTACCACAGCACTCTCACTGACACACTACTCCAGAAGAAGTCACAGCGTGTCTTCTTTTAGCTCATAACAGCATCCTGCTGCCAGGAAATAGCTGGATACATTTCAGCTTTCCTGTTTAATAATATTACTAATGTCCTTTATTAATCCCGCAAGGGGAAATGATGATTTACACTCTGTTGTTATTACACACATTAGACACAGGCCTGAATTCCACACACATGCTCAGAACATATACATGCACTAAATGGAGAGATGTCAGAGTGTGGGGGGGGGGGGGGCTGCAGAGCACTTGAGAGCTAAATTACAGGGCGTTGTATATGTTTTGAGAGCAAAGGTTACCTGAGGTCAGGATAAGCCCTTCCCAGTGATGCAATTTGCATCTGTATGGTGGGGACGTCTTGGAATTTCAGCACTTCTGCAATCGTAGTCAGGATTTCCGTACACCAATCCACCGCTGATCCCTGCGAGGATAGAGCAGCCATTGTTTAGTCTAATCTACATGTCTCTTCTTTTGGGGATTTTTTTCTTCTGTAATCAGTGTGGATTGTCCCTGGATCACTTGTTAATCACGCTCGGTGGTCAGTTCCAGTGACCTATTACTTCTGGCATGGAACTACAACCCAAAGTGAATATTTTAAGGTCTAAAAAAGCGATTTTGTGCTCGATTCTTACCATTTGGGCGAACAAATGGTGCAAACTCTCCGCGTTGTTCTTCACGACCCCGTAGGCCTTCAGCTGCTGCTCCTTGTCCTTCAGTTTGACGTTTCGTTTCAGGAGCCGCTTCACATATTCTTGGGCGACTTCCTGGTGCAGCTGGCCAATCAGTTTCTGAAATGAATCCAATTATGAAATCAGAAATAACGTTTCAGATTAAAATTCATCAGATTTCAATTGAGTTTACCGAGAAAGTCAATTTCCATTTGATCGTTCCAAGTGAGTTTATTGAACAACTCCATGATTTTACATATTTTAGTCCATTTGCTGTAAAAGTCACATTCTTTCGTAATAGTTTACAAACCTAAACAAAAGTGTTTCAAAATTGTAAATGCACTTTCCCTAACATACAGACAGCCATTGGTTTCAATTCATTTCTATATGGTTCAAAAATCAGTGTTTTGACCCCAGAAGCTTGCTCGAGTTGTTTTCATGGGAACTTGATCCCGCCACCCCTAAAAAATAATTGCTAAAAATTCTGTGGTACTCTATTGTGAGCTAAAGAGTTCTGCTCTAGGAATTGCACAACATCGTGAAACTAAACCCAAAATCTAGATGCCTAGATCTTTCAGAAAAACATTCTGAGACCATTTTCAGGAAATAGAGCTTGTCAAAATCGCATAAATCTCTAATTTCCCAAAGTTATTGATTTTGCATTTTGCATGTCGACTCTGCAGTAGTAATGGCCCTGTGGCTCAGCAATAAAGTTACAAAGTTTTCTAAGAATTGTTGGTGTCTTTTTAGTTACATAAATACAGTTTTTCCACTTCCACGATGGTCCAAAATGACATTAAAAGGGTTCCAGGCACCCCCAAAGCCCTGATCCTAGAATGGCCCCTGGTCTAAAGTGTAGTGTGCTTTGGATGGGACATAACATGATTTGTAGTCCAACCCAGCAGCTCCTCCTTTAGGTCGAATTGAAGAGTGTGTATCTACCTGGTGACAGGCTTCACGGGAACCACGAAGATCCTGAATCTCGTTTTCAATGCTGTCCAGCAGCTTCTCAAACACGGCCTTCTCCAGCCATTTGTTGGTTCCCAGCATGCGGTACTGTGGCTGTGTGACGTCCAAACATGATGCGTTAGACTGGTAACACTTTCACGCACAGTAGTAGAGAATTTGCAACAGAAAGGACATTTCAAATCTCTTGATTTGAAAAACTATATAGATCTATGTTTGTGTTGTTCTTCAGAGCTACTGGTTCAGAGGACCATTTCCCTTGCTTTAATCAAGAAACTTTCCTTCCTATTTCTATTTTCTTGCTCTAGTGTTTCTTACTATCACGCCTGTTTTGCTATTTTATGCTAAATGCATTCATTGTGCAACATGTTTTGACCTTTGTTTGAAAAATATATAAAACTATCTATGTTTGGTCCAGATAGACAAATAAAAAAAGAAAATTCCTGTGGTACTCATCCCTAGCCCACTGCTTCCTACTAAAGGCATAAATCTTAAAAATCACCTCACAAATAATTTTGTTTCATTAAAAAAAACTATATTTCTTTCTCAAACAGGAAGAAAAAAGAAAATTGGTTGGGGACTATTTTCAGCGGCGTATGAATCAACATTTGGTGCTCTAGTGAGTTTTCTGTGCCAGCAGGACGGTGTACAATATGTGGGAGTGGGTCAAAATCAACTACAGTGTGTGTGTTCATGCTAATAAAGGAACATTTGACCTAGTCAGCAGTGTGTCAGTGATGTGTTTAAACAACGGAGCTCTATGACACAGAGGTAGAAGATACATCCCGGTACTTTTTGGTAGATACATTCAGTTTTGTTATGGTCTTTTCCTGAGATATGTTGACAAGAAAAAGGAAAAGAACTCACCTTGAGGACATCGTGCACAGGTTTTAATAAATATGAGTGGGCAGATTGTGTCATGTCAGTCAGAACATGCAGCAAACTTTCCCGCACATCCTCTGTGAACAGCTGTTTTTTCTTATTGAGGACGTCCCTGCAGACGGAGCACAGAAGTCACGTTAGCCCATATTTTCTGTTGTGGGATCAATTTCAATTCCATTTTATTTATAGTACCAAATCATAACAAAATACAATCTACAGATAGAGTAGGTCTAGACCACACTCTATTCATTAACCCAACAATTCTACTAATTCAAGCAGAACTCAATCTTAATATTGCTAGACGTCCAATTATGCCAACAAGGGCTAAATGTCAGAAACACACCTGAACTGCTCAACACCGTCGAGGTGCGCCTTGATAATCGGCCGGCTGTTTGCTTTGTTTTGCCTTATGACGTCTTTTTGGAAGCTGTTGTACCTGCAGGAGTTTGGATTTAAAGGAAAATAGTTGATTTCCACTTCAACCGTGCTGTTCTTCTTAGACACAAGACGAGAATGCATTTTAAAATGACACTGTTTCACAGGAAATCCTCACTCTCGTTACCTCTGCATTAAATCTGTCAGTTGGCACGTTATGCTCTGGGCCTTGTGCAGATCTCCCACAACTATTTCCGCCGATGTCACCGTTCCATTTATAACCTAAAGACAGATGGAGGACACAGATCAGGGACAGCAAATAAAAACCACGGTCAAGCAATCAACAGCCCAACTAGCACCGGAAACCGAAGCCAGAGCGTTGGCAGTGGAAGCGCCTTGTGGATTCATCAGGCTGCAGGAGCGTGGCTGCTTCTGCGCACTTGGACCTTGATGTGACACTGAATGACTTTCTCTAAATATATAAACACTTTCACCTTGTTTTCCTCCTTCCTGAGCTAAACGGCAGAGCAGAGGACACTGGTTCACTTTGTTCTCTTGTGAAGCAAAAAAACAACAACTTCGTATTGGGATTGGGATCAGACAAAAACAAGACATGAAAAAACTGATGAGGCTTGATCTAACCCTGCAATAACAAGCTGTGTGAAAGTTTTTAATATGGAGAACTTGTAAGATTTAGATTAGATTAGATTAGATTATACTTTATTCATCCCACAACGGGGACATTTTGTTGTTACAGCAGCAGCATTTTTCCCAATAACAGAAAAAAAACAAAAACACACAAAAAAGTAAGCACACAAGAAATACAGGCAAACAATAGACAATGATTATATGGTAGACTGAGTAAGCAAAATGGCGTCAAATAAAGGTATTTTAAAGTGGGGTTGCCATGATACAAGAAACAATGTTGCAGTGTAAGTGACGTTGAAATTAAATTGAATGTGTAATTAGAGTAATAGGCAAGAGTCGGTAGCATAATTTCAATTATATTAACCTGTGACCATAAATATTGAAAAGTAAGAACTTGTAATAAAATAATATAAATACTGATACTAAAGATAAACAGAAAGTTGTGTGGTGTAGATGGGAGAAAAACACATCCGTTTCCACATCCAGCGGTTGCTGAGCTACATCATAATTTATTAGGCGACACCTATCTTGCTGCCGTGATACATTCTTGTAGAGATATTGATTACAGCTGCTTTAAGATCATGTCTGATTGAAACTCCACCTGGATGATGTCGTAGGCCCCGGTGCTGACGAAGCAGCCGTCCCGTCTCGTCGGCTCCTCTCCCCTGTTCCACTTCTGCCGCTCGTCCTCAAGGATGCGCTTGATGTACGTCGTCAGATCATCCTGAACGCACAACAACATGCTGCTGTCACTTCTAACACACACACACACAGGCTGTGTGCTACAGTTTATGTTTTTGGGTACAAAACATTTAATTATATATCACTCCCATCGCACATTACATAGCACAAGCATATATGAGATTCATATAATGAATTTTCATCTCTCTAAATGGCAACAAACAGACTATTACAACTCCCCCCCCCCCCCCCCCCCCCCCCCCATTCTCTGGAGAGCATGAACAATCTCAGTAATCTACCCTTTGGATTTCTTGTTTATACTTGAAAAATATGGCATGGTGCTGTTGATTCAATTCAATTCAATGTTATTTATAGTATCAATTCATGAGTTATCTCGAGACACTTTCAAGATAGAGCAGGTCTAGACCACACTCTATAATTTACAAGGACCCAACAGTTCTAGTAGTTCCCTCCAGAGCAAGTGATTAAGTCAGGAGACCCCCCTACAAAAAAAAACATTAGGATTCATCAACTGGGGACCATGAATATCCACAACTTCCAAACTAGACCAAAACTCTAAATAAAGGTTAGGTAAAAGGTTGAGTAAAGCTGCCTAACCCAACCAAACAGCCAGACATGAGTAAGATCTAAGTGAAATAGCTCAAATTAAGCAGGCAGCTTGAGTTACCTGCTGTTTGGTCAGGTATTGCTCCTCCAGGTTTTTCAACAAGTCGTCAGGCAGCAGTTTTCCCAGCGCTTCGACATCAATTTCACTGGCCAGCTCCGGCTTTTGAAGGAGTCTGACACAGAAAGCAGATGTCACAACTTTCATTAGATAACCATGAGAATTTCGCACACTTTTAGATGACAGAAAGTCATGACGACAGATACTTGTACACTGTTTTATTGTACATCATCTAATTTCAATCGATGCCTTCTCTTCTGCTTCAGTTTCAAAAGTTCAAAACAAGAACTTGCAGCAACTTTTTTAATAAAGGATGTGTGACAAACTGGTGTGACTGGGTAAAAATGACTCAAAGGAAACTGTAAAATCTAAACTCAATTTGTGAGTTTGTTGCAATCTGGGGTATTTTGTAATGCAGTGTGCATGCAGAGCAGAGGATGTGTGCCACTCCTGCAAATGTTTTTCTACAGTGTTACGCAACTTTAAGACGAGCTGCATTTTTTCTCAATCAACAGTCGACTGTGGGTGTGGCGCTTCCTCAGTCATTTCACTGATTCCACACAATCACAAAGGACAGATTTAGATAAGAGATGATGAGACGATTAAATAAACTATTACAACTACACAGTGAGAAATTCATAATATTTTGAATAGGTGTGCATTTCTGCACAACATCATATTGTCTCCAGCAGGCATTCAGCACAAGACAAAATGTCTAATTTAACCCTGACTGTTTGGCTTTTGACCTCTTAAAACTAATCCCTGTCGACTTGGAACCCCTTGGTTGCATACGTCTACTGGTTGTGATCGCTTTGACCAAAGAGTGATTTTCTTTAAGTTTAAATATCTAGTGATTCGCAAAACGTCTGCAGGGACAAGGAGTTTATCATCTGGAAAGCATGTCTCAGTAAATTTCTTGGCAATCCAAGTAAAAGAACCAAGTCTACAATGGAAATACTTAAGTAAAGTACAAGTGTTGCAAAAGTAAAACTAAGGCTGTGTCTCAAACCGCCTAAATGCACACTTCAAACACTTAGTTGTAAATACATAGTGTAAATAATGCAAAAAAAAACAAAAAATGGTCAAAAAGTTCAGTGTGAAACGATGGACCCTACTAGCACTAAACAGATTTTGAGAATTGGCAAGCCGAGCCTATAGCATACAGGACAGCTAGCTGGAAAATCCCGTTCACATGTGTTGCATTTGTCATGTTCATCCCGCTCGTCATTTCTGGTAAGTATTTTAATAGTAGTGTTCATTTTAGGACAATAATAACCATCGAAAGTGGGCACTACAGCAGTAAGTGGTCAGTGCACATTAGCAGTGTATTGATGTAAGTATCCTAAGACTCTCTAAGTAAATGTACTTGCTTATATTCCACCACTGGAATGTACTTGTAATCTGTAAAATAGTTGTTGAGACGGAGGATGGACTTTGTTGAATCCTTTAAAAAATTATAATTCCAATAGAATCCTTTTTTTGGGGGAATCATTTGGAAAATTTGGTTCAGAATCTGATCATCGGTTCAAAATTTAACACAAGTAAGTAAGTTTTGGTTTCCACAAAGACCACTACAATTTCAGGCGCTCGTTGTGTTGCAACCATGGAGAAAACTGGTAAAACTGTACATCACCATTGAATAAAAATAAAAGGTTCCTCTTATCATCTCATCGAGACCGGAAATGAACCAGGATCTAAAGGAAGAATCGGAATTGGCTTCAGAGTTGTTCATCAAACCTACTACCTGGACAAAAACACACCAACATAATATCAGAATGGGCCCAGAAATATAAGTAGGCCTACTTTAACATAAACTGAAGTCATGACTTACTGTGGGTAAAACTCGTTGACCCAGCGCAGGAGGACAGTGCAGTCCTTGTCCCCCAGACCAAAGTCTGCGATCGTCCTGAGTCTGGTGCTGAAGGCTTGGTGGTACAAGCTGGCGTAAAAATGACTGATGTTCCACTCGGGGGGGTAGCAACCCTTGACCCCGTCCACCACAGACAGAAGGTCTTCCTTCAGTTGCCGGCCCATGCTGCAGATGTTCGCCTGGATAGCAGACATGTTCCCCTGGTCAGCAAGGGGCGTCGCAGGGTTTTCTAAGCGCTCCTCCACCTGGCTGCGAAGCGTGGAGTCGTGGAGTTTCCGCCATTCACCGGGCCTCCAGTCTGGAGGGGTCCGAGACCTCTGAGTCCACCGTTGGTCCTGGTCCTCCTCCTGGTTCACGGCCTTCACCGCAGACGTCAGAGCCTCCAAATTGACCTCCCGCAGGCTGAGAGATAGATTCTGTAGTACAAGTCCTTTTAGGGCCTGGTGGTCTTCAGCAAGCTTGTTTACTTCTTCCTCGTGATGTTTAAGCGTCTCTGCCTCGTTTATCTCCCCAAACAGACGCTCCTCTCTCTCTATCAGCAGCGCACCGGCCTCATAAAAGAGTTGGGCCTCAAGTCTCTGCTCAAAAGTGAGGGGCGCTGAAGGAGAAAAGTTACAGATGTTGTTTAGCATAAAATAATGGATAAAAGAAATACAGATTATATTTAAGGCTTCAGCTAATGAGTATTTGCTATTAAAGACTAATCTGCTAGGTACTATCTTGCTTAATCGTTTGATCACACTTTCACAGTTTACAACAACCCAATGGGCCATCTTCAAATAGACGTATTTAGTTACAATCGTCAAATCGTCACATCTGGGAGGCCTGGACTGTCAAATGTTTGGCTTTTTACCCTTGATAAACACTCAAATGATTAATCCATTGTCAAAATAACCATTTACGCTGTCACAAAACTCATACTTAGGTGTTAGGATTTGAGCCTTTCAGTTCTATTTACCATATCTCTGGGCTGAAAGTACCGTTTTTCGTTGTGTGACGAGATAAATCCTGCGGCTACATGTAACAATAGACTGTATATTAACAGTCTATGCTTGTAACCATAGACTGTATATTAACAGTCTATGCTTGTAACCATAGACTGTATATTAACAGTCTATGCTTGTAACCATAGACCGTATATTTACAGTCTATGCTTGTAAACATAGACTGTATATTAACAGTCTATACTTGTAACCATAGACCGTATATTAAGAGTCTATACTTGTAACCATAAACTGTATATTAACATATTAACGTTAAATAACATTCGACCACCGGGTATTCCTGGAATATTCCCGCAATAATCGTATCTTCAACACCAAATAACTTTAGTTGACAGCCACAGCTTACATACGTCGAATAAACAGTACGAATACATTATAATTATTCATAGGACAAAGCCTATCTCAAATTCAAGAAAACGCAACAGTACAGTAACGTTTTTTGAGTAACGTTAACGTTAAATTAGCGGGTATAATATTCCTGCAATAATCTTCAACACCATTAGACTATAACCGACTTTAGTTGACAGCCACAGCTTACTAACGTTAACTTCATCTCGGTTCCTAAAGCACGTTGCTGCGCAGTCCCGTTAAACCAAGCTAGCTTAAAACACATTATCATTATGGTGAGGTTAGCCTTTTGAATGGGACTTAACTGACCGATTTGGGGCGTCTTATGACCGGGTGAGCTCTGTCCATCAGTCATGGAAGGGTTTTGGGCAACGACCTGAGCTCTGACGCCCCTCCCGAAGGGAAACCATCTTCCATCCGGGAGAGAGATGAGCCTGTGTCCGTCTGTGACTGTCTCGGCCGGCATGGTGTTAGAGTTGGGACTGGTCCGACTGCCTGGACGCTCTGGTAAATCAATGGGAGACAAAAAAAATAACTTTAAAAAAAGTAGTTCAATGTGTCACATGGCTATTTATTTTTTTAATGTCAATTAGATGCGAATTGTCAACGTCTGTCTTTGCCTTTTCAATTATAACGGTATTTGTTTAGTATTTTATGATGGTTTAAAAGTTAGCTAGCTAAACACTAATGCCTTCTAACACTTGCTTCCTGAGTTAGTTCTTAAATAAGAGTATAAGGAACAGTTTTTTTGAGAATGGTGTCCAGGAACTGTTGGTAATTATTTTTTCAATCAATCAATCAATCAATCAATCAATCAATCAATCAATCAATCAAATCACAGAATTACACAGTGTAACAGCCTAGTGTCCAGCAAAACCAGACCATCAGTATTCTTATTCTCATCACAGTGTATTTATAATAGCTAAGCATCTCCAATAATCTGTGTATTCATAAGTAATACAAAATGAAAGAGCCTACATACAAATAAAAAAGAGAATGTGCAAATTACATGAAAAAAACAGTGCATGAATATTACATTAACAGATTCTAACATTTAGTAATAACATTCCCTTCTCATCTTCATTAATGAATACATTTTAAAAGTGATCCTAGAGATGTTACACAACTTTTTAAATCAGACTGAACGAATAAGAAAGTGGAAAAGGCTCAGCCTGTCCACAGAGCACGTATAACAGTCATGGAAAAGTGATTAAAGTTTCTCACTTTCTTAAGAGTGATGCACTATGAGCCGGTCTAGACATGCAGATTAATCTGAAAATCCTAAAATTGCTCAGCCCTCACTCAGTTACTCACCCTGATCTCAAAGTGTCTGTTCTGTTGTCAACTGTACAGCTGCACTGAACTGGGGGGGCTGGCTTTTAAACACCAGGCTCCTCCTGCAGGATGATGCATATGAAAAATAACTCCCCTAAGTGGTGGAAAGTCCACCGACCAACCCAACACACACACACACACACACACACACACACACACACACACACACACACACACTCAGACATTACAGTGTACAGACACTCATGGTCCACATACAGACTTTGGGGATCCCCTTACTTCTCTTCCAGCGCCACCAAAAACACAACTTGTCCAGCACCAGTTCAGGACTACATACCCAAAAAAGTAATGAGTCCGAGATTGATGTCAACATACTTGCAATAATTGGCAAATGTTTTACCCATCGAACAATTGTGTCCATATGTGTAGGGCTGCAGCTAATGATATTTTCCATAATGGAATGTAAGTAAGTACTTTCACTCCATGACACCCCAAGTCAAAATGTCAAAGACACTGAACCCCCAAGTTGCTCCCAATCGGGGTATGAATGTGTGTCAAAATGGGTGAATGAGATGCAAATTTTCTGGTAAAGGACAAACGCACTATGTAATGCAAATCATAAAGAAAATGTATGATTTAAATCAAATTTAATTGAGTAATAAATAATATAGAATTGAGTATGGGTACAGTTTTGTTCCATTCCAATTTAAACATGTGTGTACATGTTCTACAGTATGTGTGAAATGTCATTTTTTGGGATGATTTTTTGTGATTTTTTGAAAAAATAAAATCAATTTTTTGAATAAATGACATTTTACTTATAAACCCTGTTGTAAAACGATATATAATTGAACCTCGCACAGTACCTTGTAATATGTCTTTCATTATTTTTCATTTATAGGATGTTTTGTATTTAGGGTATACAGAAAGCAATTACTATAGACCCTTGATTTTATTGCACATTTTGTGTTTTAACCCTTTTGCCAGCAAAGGTTAATAAAACAAAACAAGAGGAAAACACTCATTAATTAAATACTCAAATATCTCATTCACTCACATGCACTATACGTATTAGTCAAGTTCACAAAATCCCCTGTAAAGGCAACATGAGCACTTGTATAGTTTCTATTCTTTTTTTTTCACGCCATAGATCCTCCAGATTTGATTGGATGAGGAGTGCTGTTTGTCCGGTCGGTGGTCACTGTAGGATGCTCAGAGACTTTTTCTGAAGTCATTGCAATGTTATCTCTGCTCTGTGTGTGGTCTGAGGGACTTTCTGAATGTGTCACCTGTCCATGCTGCTGCAGATTCTTCCATATAATCCATGTTTCACTTCTTAAAGTTATATGGTAAATATTCCACATCAAAACCACAGTAGGTCACATCAGCGTTGTGGGTATAATACTAACATTTGAAACGCTAACCTGGACGGTTCTGTGTTGTAAGCAGCTTCTCTTACCTTCTGCTTTGCAGAATCTGCGGGGGAAACAGCAGCGAAGCTTCAAACACATCCTTCCCATGTGGCAGCCTGAACAGGTGTGTGGAGTTTGTCTGTCTCTGCAGCAGATACATATGACACTGAACCGAGAATAAGGTTCTAGTCACATTTGATGTCAGGATGTTGGTTAAGTCATGCATTGAGAAATTGCGCTTTTTCAAGTTCTGCACACATTTCCTCTGACAGCACACATGTTTGATGTGAGGGTGAACACATGAGGTTCAAAATGGCATATGTACCGTTCAAAATGTCCCTCACACTGTGGATTACGGGTCATTATAGAGGCAAAATGTTGATTTATGACTACAGGAACATCATCTATCAGGGCAGAATACTCCTAATTCTGTTTATGGTTTAATACCAAACCATGAAAACATGAATTATCTTTGTTATATCCAGTTATAACTGCCTCTGTTCAACTTCCAATCACACAAAATACCAGACAAAATACACATATCAAAAAACTATGAAAATTACTATGAAAATATGTTTACTTTTCAAGGCATCTCACAATATAGTGCTTATCATAAATTGACCTCAAACACGGATCATGAATATTAGGTACAGTTTTCACTTCTTTAGACTAAAATTAGTTTTATCTGCTCCGGCCAGAGAGAAATTTTACGTTTAATCAGTAGCATACCGGGGGCTTTCAGTCAGGGCCTTCTGTAAAGACCTCCAAATGTGTGTCGAAATACGTGACTTAAAGTAAAGGTTCGTATGTAGAGGGAAACTGGCTCTGTGCAAAAAGTTGGAAAATACAGCAGTCAACACCTCTAAGGCTCACTTATTAACACTACATAAGTTCACATATTGGGTTCGTTGAACCCCTTTTTCTGAGATCTCAAGTTGATGCATTTGATAACTCAGGAAAAGCTAGTCAATGGACCAAAGGGTCCATCTAGGGATGTGCATTGCAAGTAAGCTTAGGCCACAAATACTGTGCTGTGTGGCTAAAGTCTATGCTACATACTTGTCCCTTTACAAATAAACATACAATTCAAAAAAATGAATTTGAGACAGTTTTTGTCTTTTGGAGGATTTATGAAGTAGAACTGTTTCTCCATCCACCCGGGACCTTTACTATTCACTGTGGCCCACATTCTGTGTGTGTCTGTGTGTGTGTTCTTTCTCTGCAGGTGTCATAAAACAAGTCAATGATTCATTTTCACTCTGATATCTGATTTATGTAAATCCCCAAAAAACTAAATTGTTTGATTCTGAGATGGAGGATTAGAAATGTTGTATCTGAGGCTGTACCAGAGCTAAATGCTCACATTAGCATGCTACCATGCTTACAATGAGAATGCCAGCATGTTGATGTTAATGTTTCCCATGTTGGTTTTGCACGTCAGCATGCAAGTATTAGACAGTTTTTTTAAGCTGGCAAACATAGGAAGTGTTTCAATATTTTCTGTCAAAGATAACAGTTCCCTGAAACACATTTTACATAATTTCTTTCCCCAATGACACAAGGAGCGTTTTGGTCAATTGGACATGCAACTCACAGTTGGCACAGACTTTTGCGAAAGATAAGCCAAACGAAAAGTGAAAGTATCCAAAGTGATGCTGCTCAGACTTACCTCAGCACCAAAAGTAAAACTGTACCTAGCCGACAGCACAACGACCGCAAACCACAACGAGTGGAAAACATACGGTCTTTAGAAAAACAGGGCATTTATAGGAAATGTTTTCAGCATCACGGTGGAGAAGTTCAGCTTTCGCACATGAAGCATGAGACTGAAACGTCCACCAAAGAGCTGAAAACATTCAATCTGTGTGGAGCGATGAGGAGGCTGCAACCTTCCTCACATTAACATATAAAACTAACAGAAATGTCATATTTACACCATGCTTGTAGAGTTATTACCACAAACTCAAGGTGTAAAATCCATAATATTCAGATTACTCATGTAACTCATAGCTAATTACTTTTCTAGCAACACAAATAAAAACATGCTCTACAATTCTGCATGTTTCTGGAAATTGTTGCAGCAAGATGCAACCAATATAGATATTAAGGAGGTTAAAGTCCACTACTCAACCAAAGTTGATGATTGAAATGTAGTTAATCAGAACTAACATTAATGTTTAATGAGAAATGAGTGTAAATAATAGTTTCTGGGATTTAGATCAAGTGTTTTTCTGCATGAATAGGTCCTCAGCATGTGTGTGTATTTCAAGCCTGTGTGTGGTGAAATCTGACAAAACAGAGTGTAAACTGTAAGTTCCCCACTGTGGATCAATAAACAGTCTATATTAATACATTATAAAATAGAATGTGATGTCAGCTTCCAGACTTGTGTTTCGATTTTAAATGTCTCCCACTTCTCACTGTGTGTCTCTTTTCACGGACAAACAAGAAGCAGATTGTATTTAGGTTCTTAGCGTCGGAGTGGATCCATGTGGACTGCAGGGGATTTTGACACCAATGTCCCTCTCACATGTCACCAGTGTCCAAGGATGGATTTGATTTTCACTTCCTGCTTTGTTTACAGACGCTTCACATTTTTGTTAAAAGCCTCAATGCTTTGAGAAATGTTAACCCTAGAGATGTTATTACCAAACAGAACTGCACTAACTATGTCTGAATGTGACCCTTTACAGGAAACAAGCTAGTACTTTTGTAATTAATTTTGGCAGAGCACCATTTTGGGCTCTCAGAATATGAAAAAATCGAAAAGCAATGACAGGAAACCGGATAAACTTAGCCAACATAGCCAGAGGCTAAATGGTATTTTTATTCTGATTTACGACTTTCTACACAGTTAGTTCTTTGTTTGGCAGTTGTCGCTGCAGCCACACCACTTCACTGTTTTGACACTTTTTGCAGCTGTGAGTGCATGTTGCACTCACAGGATACACCAGAGCAGCCGTCCCAGAGGCCGTGCAGCTGGACGATGCCAACTCCGCCCATAAAGCTGACAAAGTAATGTGACGCTTCATTGGAAAGGAGGTCTCATCTCTCTAAAAGACTTTTCTAGTTCTCTACTGTTGGAAGACATGGTCCAAAGTGGACTGTGTATATTGTTTAAAGAACAAGACTTTAACTAAGCTCCTCATATTAAGGCTGATCAATTGATATCTGGTCAGGTTGAAGTTGGGCATAACTGGGAATTAACTTTTAGACCTTCATCTCCGAGATCTAATAAAAATAATAATAAGTTGTCCTGCTTTAACAAGTGCCACAAAACTACCAAAAAGGGGAAGGAAGGAGGCTGCACATGCTCTAGAGAGGAACATGCCAATGTTCCCACAGTCCTATGTTTCTAAATTATTAAGATTTGTTTCAGAATTAAGCCCAGTGTTCCCACAGTTCCAACATTTCTAAGATTTGTTTTCCAAAATTAGGTCCTATGTTTGCTTTTTCAGAAATGTGTGGCAGATTGTATCCCACTTTCTCCCAATTTGGGGTTTGGGGTTAACCCTACATAGGGAACATAGGGCTGTGGGAACAGTGGGCTGTGGGAACAGTGGGCTGTGGGAACATAGGGCTGTGGGAACAGTGGGCTGTGGGAACATAGGGCTGTGGGACCATTGGGCTGTTGGACCAAAGGGCTGTGGGACCAAAGGTCTGTGGGAACATAGGGCTGTCTGACCATTCGGCTGGGGGACCATTGGGCTGTAGGAACATAGGGCTGTGGGACCATTGGGCTGTGGGACCATTGGGCAGTGGGAACAGTGGGCTGTGGGAACAAAGGGCTGTGGGACAATTGGGCTGTAGGAACATAGGGCTGTGGGAACAGTGGGCTGTGGGAACATAGGGCTGTGGGACCATTGGGCTGTGGGACCATTGGGCTGTAGGAACATAGGGCTGTGAGACCACAGGGCTGTGGGGACCATTTGGCTGTGGGACCATTGGTTTGTGGGAACATAGGGCTATGGGACCAAAAGGCTGTGGGAACATAGGGATATGGGACCATAGGGCTGTGGGAACATAGGGCCATGGGACCATAGGGCTGTGGGACCATAGGGCTGTGGGACCATAGGGCAGTGGGACCATTGGGCTGTGGGACCTTTGGGCTGTGGGACCATTGGGCTGTGGGAACAGTGGGCTGTGGGACCATTGGGTTGTGGGACCATTGGGCTGTGGGACCATTGGGCTGTGGTAACAGTGGGCTGTGGGACCATTGGGCTGTGGGAACAGTGGGCTGTGGGACCATTGGGCTGTGGGAACAGTGGGCTGTGGGACCATTGGTTTGTGGGAACAAATGGCTGTCTGACCATTGGGCTGATCCCTTCTAGGGATCCCTTTCTTGCAGAAATGAAGAAAAAAACTCAATGTCTTTACATGTGTTTGCAGTTTTTCTGGCTGATAAGACCTCTGTAGGGAAAGAAGTTAAAGATTTAAATGTTACATGTTTTTAATGTCATGTAACCCTTTAACTGGAGTGGAGAGGTAAAAATTGCCCCGTATGATTACTTTTTACCAGACTTCCATTGTTCCTTTTCTTAAAGTTGAACCTGGACAGTTTTCTGAACGTTTACATCTTTGCATCACAAAATACTCAAAACAAGAAGTATTTTCAAATTTTCTATTGCTAGAAAGCTTTTCCAACAACGTGAAGCTACATTCCCCTACCTTACCAAAGGCCACTTTGTTTGATCTACCTTTGACTATCAAACTGATATCTCAGCTTTGTGAGTTGCAGTATACAGATGGAAAACAGCCATTCCTTGAATGAATAAGACTAAGATGTTGCAGCTGAGTTAAAACGCGTTCTGAATGGAAGGGGCTACAAAGTAATATTCAGTTGGTTGTCATATACAACTTCCCCGCTAAATGGGAGAAATTTGTACACAGCTTTAAAGTAAATCCACAGATGGCCAACATTTCAAGATTTTACATTCGACCATTGACGTAAAAAATGTTAAAGTCGTTAATGTTACGTTTGAGGGTTGAAAAACTTCTTTGCTGTCTATCTGGGTTTTAAACATGCAGACGGAGTCGTGGGAGAGTCACGAGGCTAAATGTGTTTCCTGTGGTTTTATTTTTAAAAAAAAACATTAAATGATTTCAAGGTTGTCTCTTCACTCCAATCCATTCGGCCTTCTTTTACACTGATGGAATAATCATCAATCAACAGAAGCATTACATATTTAAATTCATAAGAACCTTGGTACCTAAGCATACACAACACAGGTCACAAACAGTTTAAAATCCCTGATCCTGAGATACTCAACTCTCCACCTGTCTCTCACAACAATCATATTGACATAAACTATTCACAAACACAAGACAACAGATTTATAATTAAATGAATAGATACAATGTGCAAAGAAAGCTTAGACAATAGAAGCACATATTTCACTACAGAAACTCCTCATATTAAAGCCATATGAAGACAATTTGGAGTGCTTGTGCATGTTAAATGTCCCGTACAGTCTGGTACCATGCACCATTGAAGGTTCAGCACACAACACATACCAAGAGTTTTCCACAGTTTTTACCAGTTGATCTGATACTTTCAACTCAAACCAAGGTCCAACACAGCCAACAACAAAGCACCTCACAGTTCGATTCAATTCCGAGGCCAACGATTCAATTCTAAACCGATTATCGATGTCACAATTTTTTTATGTACATTACCATGCGTGATTTCATAACATATACACAAACATCTGAGGTTGTTAGCTTTTGACATCTGCAGTATTTGTCAGTATTTATGCATGTCTTATTAGACCATGTACATGTGTATGTATAAACAACATTTTTTTTCTCCTTTTGGCCATTTTAGTGTGTTTTTTCTGCACTCCTGTCTAAACTCTTTGTTGTCCATTATCCCGTCCTCTTTCAGTCACTATGTTTTTGATTTGTACATGTCCAAAAACAGTAACTTTTAAATCAAAATCAACACAACTCATTTTTTTTTTTAATAATGGATTATTAACTTATCAGAAATGAGCATTAAATCATTCTGCAGAGAATCGCGATGCATTTGAGAGTCAAAATCTCTCTCCCACTTTTCCACTCTATCCACTGTCACTATTTAATAAAGGGGAAAAAATGCCCCAAAAATAATCTGAAAATGATTTGTCCCTCACTGCTTACGTCCATATTTTTCCAAAATAAGGTCCCATGGTGGAGTAGTGGAAGGAAGGGGACTTTGCCTCTCTATATAAGTTTGGTAGTCTCCGTACGATTCAAGGTTGAAGTTGCAACGCTGTTACATTTTTCATTTGGTTGGGTTAGCGTTCACACTGGGAACACAAAACGTTGCAAAAGGATGTCACACGTTGGAAACTGGTCTATTTCACAGAATATCAGAGTAAAACTTGCTGACTTTCCTGGTCTCAGAAACAATGGAGCGTTTTCTGGTTTTGAAGTGTTTCTAACATTTTAGAAGAAGGCGAACAATGTGAGCAGCTTTCAGAAGGCGGGTGAAAGAGAGAGAGAGAGAGATGATATCACACAGATGACCAGCAATGTGTGCTCAGAACAAGTTCTACATTTGAAAGACATCATCCTTTTTAATCATATACAAGTCTGTGAATTGCGTACAAGGTTGAATTATATATGAATCTACTGTCAACGATGTAGTGATGGGTAAATTGGGAAGTATTTGCCCAAGAAAATATATGCATATGCAGTTTAATTGAGTTTAGATGGCTGTGTTTTAGAGCAAGGACCTTCATTTGTGTCAAGCAGCTTAAAAAACGGTAACTTTTTCGTCTCTGGAGCTTTGAGCTTCCCTCCTCTCAGCCACTCGTCCTCCACGCTGCATTAGTTGTTGGGCATCAGGAAGTTGAGGCAGGAGAAAGGCATATTGGAGAAGCAGTCTGTGTTGACGGTGACCTGCATGTCACCGAATAAAACTCGGCTCTTGTCCACTCCGACGCTGCCCAGTTTGTTTTTGAGCTCGGTGAGCCGCTGGAGAATGAGCTGGTGTTCGCGTCCCCTCACTAGACCTCTGAAGTACAGGACAGCAACCAGGTGCTTCCTGCTGCAGGGGGAGAAGAGGAAAACACAACTTATCAGCACAATTTTGTAAATGTAAAAAAATGTAAATGCATCCGTCTCTGCATCCGCTGTGGCGGTATGCAGTCGCCGACTTAAGACATTCATGGTCTGTCTTCTCTGTCTTTGTGATAACAGCAGCTAAAGTTACACAGAACTTAGCCTTTCCTTCTCTGTCCCATTAGAGCAAGTAGTACAAACCCACTGTTTACCTATGTATACTAAGTATGTGAAATAAGGGAAAAAATCAACATGTATGTTTTAACATTATAAACAAATGAAATAACTTCCCAGTCAACAATCCCAGCCGTGAAAAGAAATCACCTGAATGAATCTCAGGTCGACTTTTACACTTTCATTTGCCTGCTTGGTTTGAGTGTCAAGGTTAAAAAAGTTTTCCATTTGAACTTTCTTGTTTCTTGGGGTTAAAGTTCTAGCACTGAGGTCTGTGTTTAGACTGGAGCTTTCTTGTGACTGCTGGGGTTTAAAGTGAAAACTGAAGGCAAGCCAAATGGTCTCTGCTCTCTGTTTTTTGGTTAATATTTAAGTAAAGGTACTTTCCGCTTCATTTCATTTGTCATTTCCCTAATTATTTCACCATCACTTCCTCATTCATCTGTCTATCTTGGGCATGCAGAGTCCTTGGCAGCGGCCGCAGGTTTGAATCCGACCCACGGTCCTTTGTTGCAAATTGTCCCTCCTCTTTCCTGTGTGTTAGCTGTCATGTCAACAAAGGCCATAAAAATCCCCCAAAAATATCAAAAAAAATATTCCTCCATTACATGAAGGGGAAACAGCGCTTTTTATGTTAAAATCAGGACGTTTGTTAAATTTCATCACTCTGTGTTTTTTGCGGCAACATAACCGCTGCTTTTCAACACACACACACAGATTACTTGCAGCCCTCTGGTAACCTCTATGCCTGCTTCACTTTAACAAACCTGCCTAGTTTATAGGTAACTGACTGGTATTGCGACAGGAAAACCCTCCAATGATTGCATGACCTTGGCGTGCTATGAGCTGAGCACACAAACTGCTGGATCAATACGGCCCCTTAACAATCCTAAAAATGGGGAACGTCATCGATATCTAGACTACTCATGAAGCTACTGGAAGTTCAACATAAATATCTTTAAACTACAGATAATAGACCAAATCCTGTTTCCTCTCACATGTTGCACAGTGGTAATATCATGTCCACTCCCCCTCATATCTTCACTTTAATTTGTCTTAATTTTGTCAAATTTTTATTAACAAAGCCTTAATGAAGGTTTATATCATGCTATACCATCTGAGAGAACATGCCCTGAGATAAACATGTATTATTTGTTTTGTGTTTGAACCCGAGGGGGAATGTAACATAGTAAATTTACTTAAGCAACCAGTACTTAAGTATAGTACATTTTGAGGTCCCTGGGCTTTACTTGAGTATTTCCATTTTGTGGTATATTGTACTTTTACTTCACTACATCTCAGAGGGATACTGTACATTTCAAATATCGTACTTTTTACCTGTAATAACTCTAATAAACACTGTACTTTCGGAGGAAGGATGGGGAATAGTTTTAACATGACTTTAAAATCAGCAACCACCGAGCCAAAATGCTCACGTTATCATTAGTTAGCTCGTTCTGGTTTCCTCACTGCGTCATGAGTTACAGATGTTTAGCTGGGAGCTTCATGGAGACTGTCACTCCCCAATGTGAGTCGATTGCAGATTTGCAGTTAGAAAGTTAAAGAAATGGACCAAAAGATCCCGTTGCTCTGGACGGAGACCAGTGAAGTCTATTAGAAGCTCTTTCCCGGTGAGGCTTACCCCCTTGGGAGTGACAGAGACAGCTGGAAGCATCACAGTAACAGCTAGTTAATTTTAGCTGCCCTACAGCTGTCAAAGTTAGCTTAGCTGGAAGAGTCATAGTAACAGCTAAAGTTAATGTTAGCTGCCCTACAGCTGTCAGAGTTAGCTTAGCTGGAAGCATCATAGTAACAGCTAAAGTTAATGTTAGCTGCCCTACAGCTGTCAGACTTAGCTTAGCTGGGAGCGTCATAGTAACGGCTAAAGTTAATGTTAGCTGCCCTACAGCTGTCAGACTTAGCTTAGCTGGGAGCGTCATAGTAATGGCTAAAGTTAATATTAGCTGCCCTACAGCTGTCAGAGTTTGCTTAGCTGGGAGCGTCATAACAGCTAAAGTTAATGTTATAGCTGCCCTACAACTGTCAGAGTTAGCCTTGACTTCATATATTACCTTCTAACAGCTGTATTCTCAGTAATGTGACTATCTGCAAGAAACAGGTTGCTTATAAATCATTAAATAGTAGTGGCAGTACAGGTTGGCTTAGTTATCAAGGCCGTTCTAGCATAGGGTGACCTGACGTCCCCAATACAAGTTGGACAATTGTCCTTAACTTCCATTGTAGCTTGTTTCTCTGCTGCCGACTGCAGCGATCTCGTTTAATGTCAATTGTCAATGTCAAAGGAAAATATTTCCTCATTAGTTTTTATGGTATCCGAAACTCAATGAGCTGTTGCAGAAACAAGCCTGAAGCAATAAAGCAAAAGCTCTAGTTACATGAAAAGTTCAGTAAACATTACAACATTCCCCTCTGAGTCGTTGGGGAGTACAGTATGAAGTAGACGCAGGGGGGATTCTAGGATCAGACCTTTAGGGGGGCTCAGCCCCTAATTAGAACAGGGCCAACATGAAATGTTATCATATTTACATTATGCATAAATATCAAGTATTATTTGAATATTTAAACAAATACATTAAATTTGAATAGTATTAAATAGGAAGACTGACAGCACTAGTGAAGGCCACAGTTTCAGCCACTACATGTGCAAAAAAATACCCAATCACTGATAATTCAGGGCTAAAGCAATGGGTGTCTGGTTAATTAGGAGACAGTAACTGCCTTTAGCATATGGAAAAACTGTGTGATTTTTAAGGCTTTCTGCAGTGAATTCTGCTGGTGAGCCTGGTTTATTACTACAGAAGGTTTGAGCGAGTTAGAAATGCTTACCTGAAGTCGGGGTAATGCTCCACTAAAGGCTGCAGATGATTCTTTATGTCTGTCTTGTTTTTCTGTATGATGATGTTGCTCAGGTCATCTCCTACAGCATAGAGCCACTCGTGAGTCGACTTCTACCAGAGAAATAAACAACAAAACATTTACAAATGTAAGTTTAAATGTGTTTTAATCAGAATCAGACTCGGAAATACTTTTTTAATCCCTGAAGGGAAATTCTGTGTTACAGTTGCACGCGTTGCACAAAGGGCAACAGGAATATAAATAAAGATGGTGGTAAATACAGACGTATGTAAATTCTGAGTAAAAATATAAAAAATAAAGAAATATAAGGAGTGTGGATTTGTGCAATATTTACAGAGTTAACTGTAAGTTAACTATATAAAACAAAGTGGGATTTGGTGATGCTTGTGCTTTGTCACTTAAGCCAATTGCAATTGTCCACCTTTACCTGAAGTAACCTGAAGTATATATTTAACCCTTTATGTTTAAACACATGACTTAAACGTGCAAATATCTCTCAAATAAACACTGCATAAACACTGTTGGTAAGCAACCTGTTATATAATAATTCTTTATTTATTACGGCGCATTTGCATTGCCCTATTGTCTTACTGTTAGGATCCTCATAGAGCAGTTTGTTTAAATGTGTGTATTTACGTATGTGTATGAATACGTACAGTATGTGTCATATAGTAGTCAAAGTTTTATGTTCATATTTCCTTTGAGAGCAACAAAAAGCTAAAGTCAGATTCCCTGTATGTGGAAAAACTCATTCTGACTTAACCACTGGTATATTCCTTTTTATAAGGCTGTTCTTGGACAGGTTCTGGTCATCTACGGATCTACATCCTTCATACAAGTATGGGAAGTTACAGGCTCCCCTTCTAGGAGTTTTTCCTTATAACTGTCCTTAAAGTCCGAACTGAACAGGGGAAAAGGGCTTTTAAGTATGCTGAGTAAGATTGCTAGAGTATTATCAAGACATGCACTTCTTTTCTTGAACGGGACTTGAATATCATACTGTCGCCAGGTAACAGAGGAGATGCTGTTGATGTCAGAAGGGAAGTTGAAGACTTTATTACCATGTCCTCAAATAGATTTCGGAGTCGTCCCCACTGCGCACGGATCTTGCTCGCCGCCTTCTCGTGTTTCCGGTTCTTGCACGAGTAGTTGTTCTTCATCAGCTGGCCGACGTACTCCCTCACCACGTGGTAGTGCAGTCGGCTCGCCAACTCCTGTCGCCAGGGAAACAGGAACACACAGAGCGGGAGTGATGTGGCAGAATTACACAGGAAAGGCAGACAGGAAAAATGGGACATGCAAGCGTGGGGGTCTTTATTTGTCTATCACATGACCAGCCGCATTCAGATCATCAACACCTCCATTTCCACCTATTCATGGGTGCCAGCCTTCAGTATTTATTCCTTCTCGCTTTCACGCTCTGCTGTCGCAGCATCCGGCTGAAAACAATGGTGTCTAAATTAGCTCAAATGGAACTTCCAAGAGGGTCAGTATAAAAGAAATAAGGATTTCCTCTCCAGATTTCCACAGGGATTACAAATGAGTGTACAAATATTTATTTTAACAGATTTTCTGCATCTCTTGCTCTCATTACAGCAGTTGTAACAATTTGTAGGCCCATTTGTTCCCGGTTCCATGCACGTGGGGGTTTTTCTAATCAAAGGGATGAATGCCATTAAAAACCCTGACTGGGAACTTTATTGTGTTGTATCTGGCATGTTGGCCGGGAGGCGATCATTATGAAGAGGTGGGAGTTGTTCCTGTTATTCAAAATGTTACCCTGGTACATTAAGATAATAAAGTGGTTGGTTAATGTTGGAAATTCCCCTGATGCCTTCTTCCAGTCCATCTCCTCCCCCCCCGTACCTGGACGTGCGGTTGCCTCATCAGAGCGCAGTGTTCAGAAAGCAGCTCCGTCCGACTGTAGAGCTGCTTAAAGTCTTCGTCATCGGTGAGCCACTTCCTCGTCATCATTCTCCTCAGGTACGGCTGGAAAGCAGGTTCAAAGTAGGGGAAAGAAATGAGGTATAATGCTTTTACGGTTTACATTTCCACAGGTTTGACGAATGTCATCAAGGCTTATAGATAAAAGTGTCTCTGATATGAGCAGATTTGATCAAATTCCCCAAATTTAGTGACATAATACATCATTTGCACTGTAACTGCCCTTTAGAACGACACATCTCAATATTTTCTGGGGTGGTAGTAGCTCAGTCCGGTTGGAGAACCGGAGGGTCGATGGTTCAAGTCCCCATACGGACCAGAGTATGGCGGTGGACTGGTAGCTGGAGGGGTGCCTGTTCACCTCCTGGTGAACAAATCCCAAACTGCTCGGAGCGCCCTTTCCATGGGCAGCCCCCCCACTCTGACATCTCTCTATTTAGTGCATGCATAGGTACTGAGCATGTGTGTGTAATTCAAGCCTGTGTGTAATAACAACAGAGTGTAAATTGTAATTTCAACCTTGAGGGACTGATAAAGGAATCTTAATCTAATCTTAATCTAACCTGACGCCCTCTTGGCAGAATGACAATGAATCTGCGGCTCCTCTCGGCTTTGCCTCAATGGTGTAAAAATAACTGACGTAATAAAATGAAACATGGACACAATAATAGCTCTCTTTTCTAATAAATAAATACATGTGAAATAATGTGACCTATTCTGTGTCAGCTTCAAAATCCAGCTTCACCTAAATATCTCTTAAAACCTTTTCAATGTGATAAGATCAGATTTGCTGTGTCCATGTGAGCTTTGAGATCTCCAGCACCTTTATTAGACACTGAAACATATGCGCTAGCTTTGCATATGGTGCACTCCGCCTCCCAGCAAAAAACGTAAAAACTGTAAAAACATAATGTAGTCTACCTGCTTAGCAGCAAACAGCAACCAGACAAGCTGGTGGACAGAGCGGGGCTTTTAGCAGCTAAAGGCTGTTGTTAGAACAGTTAAAATGACCTTGTGGTTGTGTGAATGACTCAGAAATACAAGTGGAAGTAGTGGGATGTAGGGCCGTGCAATTTATAGAATTTTGATCGTGATTTTGGCTCCTAACAATCACAAAAACAATGTAATAAGAAAAAACTATCATTTTCTATTGTGTTTTGCATCTAAACTCTTTTTGTCTTGAGTTCTGAACGAAAAACCAAGTTCAACAGGAAATCACATGAAGGGGAAATTTTGTAGTTCAAGGTGTTTGCAAAGAGCAAATATGTATGAAAGACCAAATATATGAAAAAAAAACATGTCCTGCTGACCTTTTAGAAAGTGACAAATGACCTGTTGTCTTTTAGATTAGACATCTTAGATTGGTATTTTGCATTTTGTACATCCTGTTTTCACATCCCTGCACTAAATCACTTCATCATTTATGAGAAGTGATCTGATCGAAAGCATCTCTGCTGAGGTTCAGGAAAGGAGTACATTGGGTACAGAAAGTATTCAGACCCCTTTATATCACATGGTCATAAGTATTCAGACCCTTTGCTGTGACACTCATATTTAACTCACATGCTGTCCATTTCTTCTGATCCTCCTTGAGATGGTTTTACTCCTTCACTTGAGTCCCGCTGTGTTTAATAAAACTGATTGGACTTGATTAGGAAAGGCACACACCTGTCCATAGAAGACCTTACAGCTCGCAGTGCACAGCAGAGCAAATGAGAATCCTGAGGTCGAAGGAACTGCCCAAGGAGCTCAAAGACAGAATTGTGGTGAGGCACAGATCTGGTCAAGGTTACAAAACAATTTCTCCACCACTCAAGGTTCCTAGGAGCGTGGTGGCCTCCATAATCCTCAAATGGTAGAGGTTTGGGACGACCAGAACTCTTCCTAGACCTGGTCGTCCAGCCAAACTGAGCCATTGTGGGAGAAGTAAGAAGAACCCAAAGATCACTGTGGCTGAGCTCTAGAGATGCAGTAGGGAGATGGGAGAAAGTTCCACATAGTCGACTACCACTGCAGCCCTTCACCAGTCGGGGCTTTATGGCAGAGTGGCCCAACGGAAGCCTCTCTTCAGTGCAAGACATATGAAAGCCTGCATGGAGTTTGCCAAAAAACACGTGAAGGACTCCCAGACTATGAGAAATTAGATTCTCTGGTCTGATGAAACCAAGATTGACCTATATGCCATTAAGACTAAGCAGTATGTCTGGAGAAAACCAGGCACTGCCAATGACCTGCCCAATACAATCCCAACAGGGAAACATGCTGGTGGCAGCATCATGCTGGGGGTGGGGGGGGGGGGGGGGGGGGGGGGGGGGGGGGGGGGGGGGGGGGGGGGGGGGGGGGGGGGGGGGGGGGGGGGGGGGGGCTCAGCTGCAGGGACAGGACGACTGGTTGCAATTGAAGGAAAGATGAATGCGGCCAAGTACAGAGAGATCCTGGAAGAAAACCTCATCCAGAGTGCTCAGGACCTCAGACTGGGCCGAAGGTCCACCTTCCGACAAGACAAGCGCACAGCTTAAAAAACGAAGGAGTGGCTTCGGAACAGTTCTGGGACCATTCTGGACTGGCCCAGCCAGAGCCCCGACCTAAACCCAATTGAGCATCTCTGGAGAGCCCTGAAGATGGCTGTCCACCAACGTTCACCATCCAACCTGACGGAACTGGAGAGGATCTGGAGGAAGAACGGCAGAGGATCCCCAAATCCAGGTGTAGAAAAACTTGTTGCATCATTCCCAAGAAGACTCAAAGCTGTAGAAGCTCAAAAGGGTGCTTCTACTCAGCTCTGAGCAACGGGTCTGAATACTTATGACCATGTGATAGTTCAGATTTTCTTTTTTAATAAATTTGCAAAAAAGTTCACATTTCTGTTTTTTTATGCCAATCGGGATTCAGAAATAAAATGAACTTTTTGATTTTTGGATGGCTGCAATGAAACGAAGAGTGAGAAATGTAAAGGGTTCTGAATACTTTCCGTACCCACTGTATTTCTTCTTTCAATTCGTCTTTTAGAAACCACAACAGAAAACGGCAGCTCTCAGAGTGAGGAAATGAAGAAAAAAAGCAGAACTGGGTTTGAACTTTCGCTTCAAATAATTGCGTGTGATTAATAATAATAATTTTATTTGACAGGGACAGTGTACATTAATCAACATTACTGTAAATGCACCAGTAAATTGTACCTTGACGTCGTCTTTGTACTGGTCCTCCAGCACCTGCATGAGCCTGATAATCAGCCACTTGGCCTCTTTCCTGAAGCCTTCCACCTCTTTGGGACAGGTGTCCTGGTACCCGTCCATGTGCTGCCTGCAAGAGGACAAACGGCATCACTGACTGAGCTTATAACACCGTAATTGACTCTAGTAAATAATGTAAAATACTGCTCTGGTGAAGTATATCTGCTTTACTGTTAGTGCAGTTACACTTGTAATGCAACACAGTATTTCCATGTTACTCCACTCTACTTTAACGTCACTAGATTTACCTGTGAAATATTGTACTTTGAGACTGTTCTCTTCCTTAACCCTCATGTTGTCCTCGGGTCAAATTGACCTGTTTTCCTATATCTATGTTATTTTTAATTACCCAATTGTAATTACCCAAAATAACATTGATTTAACCCAATGCTCTTTGGCAAGTACAAATCTTTACTTTCATTAATTTTGGGGTGTCTTATTCAGTTTTATAGCATTTGGAGAAAAGAATTGAAGTGGTTTTGAAAAGTTTGACAGGAAGACAACACAAGGGTTTGTTGTTTCTTGAAAAGAAACATGTTAATCTTTACGGAACAAACGGAGCAACTGTACATCCAGTTCAGCGTCATGTGTCGGCAAGTAAAGTAATGTCTGATTTTTCACCCAGGACGCCATCTTTTTCTAAACTTAACTAAGTAATTTTAAACATAACCAAACTGCAACCACTTCAGGTCATACACAGGTTCAAAATCATGACCGTTACATTCTGTGGTGTAGATTTGAGGTCAGAAAACACTCCTGTGGCTCGTATTAGGAGGTAGTGGTATTGTTCGGAGGATTTGCTGAAATAACTTCAATGCTCAAAGAGGTATCCAAATATTAGAGAAAAGTCCAGGAATGTAAATACAAATTTGTGAATCAGCACTTTGTTTTGTCTTCTATCCTCTTCCCATTAATCATCTCATGACCCCTCAGATTTATCTGGTGACCCTTTGGAAGGGCCATAGCCATAGGTTGGGAACCACCGCACTAGGATAAGATAAAATAAAATAAACACTTAAAATAAAGTGTTTTGAAATAGTATTGAGTAAAAGTTGACATATTTCAGTCTGTGATTATCCATCAACATCCATTCCTTCAATTTTAGCCTAAATAATTCCTAATTTCTGCTTTTCTAACTCAAACATTAGGTATGATTTCCTATAAATGAGGTTTATTGACCATAAATTCCCAAAATAACTGTAAAACTGTAAATAAAGTTAATAAGTTAGTGTTACGTTGTGTTGAAAACGTCAAAAAAGAGAGAAAAACTTTGAAAAAAAAGCCTCAAAAGGGATGAAAAAAGTAGGAAAAAGTTAAAAACATCGATTAAAACGCCTCAATCCAGGGGCGTTTTTGTTGTTGTTATTGTCATGGAATACAGGACTAAGGCCTAGGGGAGGGACACCTTTACTTCTAAAACCTGAGAGACATATGAACCCCATATTCATACGTGTTCTTGACTTGCATGAATGTCCTTAAACAACCCGTAGCAAAGCCCCATCTGCTTCTTTTGTGAGGGGAAAGGCATCTGGGACGGTTTAGAGTATCACCCCGCCAATTCTGAGTGCTTTCGCTTTCCCCCCATTTAACCCAGCAGAGTTTCTCAATCGCAGCCCTGATTCCCCGAAATCACGTGGGGCAGCATTCTCTCCACAACTGGCACACTTTCCCTTGGCACCCTCACGGAGCCTCTGCTTTTCACGTTAAAGAGACAGTCTCCTAAACAACCCGGAGCCTTTCAACAGAATGTGGTCTGTCGCTCTTAGAAAAGACTCATGCTTGGATCTCATAAAAAACGCGAGCACGGGTGCTGGGAATCTCCCAGAAAACCCTAAAATAGATCAGAGATGAATCCTCCACACGTCTGCATGCCTTTCTGTCTCTCCGAGCCTGAACCAGAACTGGTGGGCTTTTAACGCCTGGTTTTCTGCATGGGTTTGTTTATGAGGCTACAGAAACAAAGATACCATCATTAATCATAAAATTGTTAAAAGACATGGAAACTAAACTACAAAACAACCCAGAAGCTTCTACTCTGGTGGTTTAGCATGCTTCTAAACCAGCTGCACTTCAGATTGAACACCCTAAAGTCTCTTAATGTGTAAACAGTTGTGCTCCTGCCCTTCTAAAAAAGAAAGTCCTCACTGAAGGAA
>NC_048426.1:2017312-2045900 GCF_013103735.1 Etheostoma cragini | reverse complement strand
CTGTGATATTATAGATTAAAGTAATGGGATGTGAGTGGCACGTGGGGATTTTCCCTGTTCGTGTTCACAAGGCAATCCTAGGTTGAATGTCACTTCCCTTGTTTGATACCAGCTGACAGATTCATGTGACGCTTCAGAGGAAAAAACCTCTCCTCTGTCTAAAGCCCCTCCTTTCCTCTCTGCTCCCATTACTTCCTCCATCTCTCCCATGCTTCCTGGCAGAGACTTAGGTGGGACAGACCTAGACCTTTAAATCCACTCCTCCTGATTGGCTTGCTGGTTTTTGCTCTCTGTCCTCGCAGCCATCACAGTAGTTCTTTTTTAGGTTTTGTGGTCCTTTGAGTTTTCTTAGCTTTGTTTTCCCCCACCCTACACCCATGCACTCGCTGCACCACTGATACTGCTAAAATACACGTTTCGTCAAGTATTGTTTTTAAATGGGGTAAATAAATTGGTTTCAGTGTAATCCTTAATTATGTGGGGTCTCCCTTTTTGTCAGAACTCTGAGCTGCTTCATGCTACGAACCAGCAGTGTATAAAGGTATTTAAACAAGCTCCATCATTACAAAGGGACAAACACATGAATACAATAATTAAAATCCAATAATATATTGTTAGAATCTGAAATGGAACATTCTGCATACTGAGTACTTCTACTTTTGATACTATAGGTAGATTTTGATGGTGATACTTTGTACTTGTATATAGATTGAATGCAAGACTTTTTCCATGACTTTTCTTAACAGCTACAAGATGCAACAAATGCAATATTTCTGTGTTTTTAAGACACAACGATGTAGGTGAGGATGTACACATGATCTTTAGATGCAAGTTTGAAGGATGAACTGTATCTCAGTAAACAGTTAAAAAGAGTATTAGTCCAAATTAGGCCGAGCAAATACTCTCACATTGCTCAACAGATTAGTCATTGCGCAGCACCCAGGGTAGGATCTGGTTTAGGTTTGTTTCCTTATGTTTGGCTTCACACTTCCAAAAGAATGCACATGTGTGCAGTTAATGGTGCAGGACAAAAAGGTAAATGTTCAAAGAAAGTTAAGTCCACACAACAGCCTAATGCTCCAGAAAAATACTTTAAAGTGCCCATATTATGAAAAAAAACCTTTTTCTGGGAATGTGGCTGGTATTTTGTGTCTCTGGTGCTGCCACACTAGCAAAAAAACACTATCCATGCTGTTTTGAGTGAGATACAGACTTCTAAATGTCCTCTGCATTTTCACAAATAAAATTTGTGAAATAAAATTGTGTTTTTAAGAATCTTTAGCCTTAGTCTAGTCTGGGTGTAGTGGTTTTGGATCTGGACCTGGTCCAATGTAGTCTATATATGAAAAAGAACAGGGAACTCCTCCTTTATTGCATCCTACAGCTCCTTTTTTCACAAATAGAATAAAGCTTGAAATCTGAAAAAATGTCAGATGGGTGAATATATGGTTATACTGTATATACTGTAAATACTATATATATATATTGTATTGGTATTGGTATTGTAGTTTAGCAGTGTTGCTTGCATCTTGGGCTGTTTGATTGGAATTGCTGATAGGTTGAATGTATAAGATGCAAACTACTGCTGCTCTGCTTGATTTTTGTTTGAAAAGAAAAAAAAGAATAATAAAACTTAAAGAAAAGATGATAAAAACACTGGCCTCACTGCTGCACTTATAGACAACTGAAGTGTCAAAGATGAAAAATAGTTTCAATTGAAGTTAAATACACGTGTGGAAGGCCAGATTGTGGGTCAATATGTTGTGGGCCCTACTTACAAGTATATTTCCCGGTGCATTAAGCTGTTGTGCTGACTTTACCATCTTTGGGTTCACACTTGTACCTCCGTCTTTACCATCGTACCTCTTGGGGAACTCTTTCAACACTTGGAGGCAGGAGGAGATCACTTCCTGTTTCAGCTGAGCATCAATCCGTCGAGAGTTCTTAGCATTGCCCTCCACTTTCTGCACAGAGAAAACATACCAGCACACTTTTTAACAAGGATACACATGCAGATTAAGACTGAAATCAATATGAAGCTCTCTACTGCCGCCCCATGGTCCAATCACTGCGTTGCATCATGGATGGATGAGGGGAGAAAACTCCTCCACTGTCATTTAGACTTTTGGATATTTCCATTGTTTTTTTTTAAGGTACAAAAGAAAACAACCAAAATCACCCAAACTAGACCAAAACATAAACTTGAGTCTATTGATCCACATACACTACTTATTAATATTAGTCCTGTCAGTTAAACACGTTATTAATTGTTGTGGGTTGGGGTCTCTTTGGGTTTCCCGTTGTGGCCTCCCTGTGTTTGTCTCAGTATTCTCCCCGGTCTCGTGTGTTTGATCCTGTCTCGTGTTCCCCGGCAAGCGTCTGTATGTTCTACTTCCTGTCTTATTTTTATAGTGTAGTTTCCTGTCTCGCTTTGCTTTGTGCTTGTCTGATTGTCCTGCCCCGCCCTAATGTGATTCACCTGATGTCTCACCTGTTCCCTGTTATCTCGTTACCTCTTGTATTTAACCCCAGTGTTCCCTTTGTCTCGTGTTTGATCGTTCGTCGCGTCCTGCATGTCTCCAGTTTGTCTGTCATCCTGCATGTCTCCAGTTTGTCTGTCATCCTGCATGTCTCCAGCTTGTCTGTCATCCTTCCAGCGCTCCCGTTTGCGATCCCGTCGGCCCTCCGGCATTCCCCGTGAGTTTCCCTTGTGGTTTTTGTTTCCCGTTTTGGCTCATTGCCCTTCCCAGTGCCGGCATTTCCATTTATGTTAAGCTGTTCTGCTCCTGAGCTCCGGCATTTGGATTTATGTTGGATTCCTCCTGTTTTCTCCTGAGTTTGTTTGGATTTAAGACAATAAAGCCCTTTATTGAAGTTTCCATCCACTCCGCGTTTAGGTCCTCCTTCCGCTCCCCACAACAATTAATGGTGTTAACGCAAACCCATTTTAACAGCATACATTTTTCATTGCGAGATTACCGTTCTCATTGGCCTAGCAAACTTTGTAGTTTTTTTCACACGCTGTTGCAACTAGTAACGTTAGAAAAACTACAACACCCATCGAATCTAGCTAGACCGGAAACAACAACAACAGCAGGCACGTCACACACACCGTTTGGGCTTGTGAGCCGGCCAAAGAGTAGTAACGTTACGTTTTGAGTGGATGGGACGCCAAAATGGACGCCGATAAGACTCTGGATGGAAAAATTACTTTTTCACAGCACGTTCAGTCTGAAATACCACTTGCCAAGCACACAGCTGATGCCAATATCCCCCCCCCTCCGACAAAGTATTTGATTCACCTTTTCATTGATGGACAGGGTTACATTGTGTGAGAGATTATTTTCTCCAAGTGAGAATGTCAGTGTGAATTTGAACACAACAGTAGGCTACATGCCAATGTTTTCAATAAAAACATTTGCACAAAGCAAGCTTATCCATTTCTCCGTGTTAACAGCATTTAAATGAGACAAAATAATGGGACAAAAAGACATCCATGGATAAAAATGTGCGATCAATTGCGATGACATTAAGGAGATTAATTGCAATTAAATATTTGAATTGTTTGACAGCAGTAATTAATATGTAAATAATTGCTTTTAATTATGAAAAAATAAAGTTGAAAGTGTAGGCGCACGTATATAGAAGCGTACGCCTCAACACATGGCTCGAGTCTGACCTGGGATGATTTCCTGCATATTTCCCCCACTTTCATATCTATCTGCCCTATCCATTGAAGTCTGAAATGCCCCAAATAATAATAATAATAATAATAACGTTATAGTGCTATATTTTTCTGTTTAAATGGGTTAGGGTTAGTTTGGCTTTAAGCAAAATAAAGCCCATTTCTTCTGATGAGACTATATGTGCTATGTGTTTTAGGTATTGTGTTTTCTGAGATTAAAATGTAATTTAAAATACACTACAACATGCCTATGATATTTAAAGCAACATTTTCAGAAGAGGTTTTTATTTTGACATGAAAGCTGAATAAAACATCTGATTGGGCCGTACCGTCCAGATGTCCATGTGAAACGGAGAGTTGAGGAAGTCCTCGTCCTTCTCGGGGGACCTTCTGTCCCTCCAAAAGTCCTCATTTTCAAGTTCAATGACTCTGTCCAGGGAAGACTTCATGTCCTCCTGCAGTCACAAACACAGAGAGGTGGAAGGTGGACGAGTTTGTAAAACACTTCAAACCGTTTTGGTAAGAGCCCATCTTGAATTTGCTAGCTTAGTCGGGTGTCCATGTGAATTAAAATACATGGAAACGATTGAAAAGGTCCAGAGTTACCAAATTAATCCCAGAAATGAAACATTTCTTAAGTTTACAGACTCTTGTATATAATGGATATGATTCAGGGTTATAAGCGCGTACAGGGAACATGTGATGCAACCGTCCGTTGAGCCTATCTTTTAGTTTTGGAGCAAAAGGTAGGATGTAAGAGGGAATTCTTTAAAGTGTCCTCCCAGGACATGACTGTCTGAAAAGAGGAAGAATTTACCAAATTTCCCACTTGGTAAAAGCATGGAACGAGCTTCCAGAAGAAGTGGTGCGTTTCAGTTAATTCTCAAGAATAGGCTGAATACATTTTGTCTGTCAAAAGGTGTCATTTAAAACTATATAGCTGGTGTGTACAATTGATGGACAGGCTCACATTGTGCAAGAGATTATTTGCTCCAAGTGAGTTTTAGGCTATATGCCAATGGTGTTATCAATAAAAAAACATCAGCACAAAGCGAGCCGATCCACTTTTCCGTGTTGATAAGAGCATCAAAATGAGATGATCATGGGACAAAAAATCAATCCTTTAGAATAGATAAAAATGTGCAGTTCGTTGAGAATAATTGCAAATTAACTATGACATTAATGCAATTCAATAGTTTAATCGTTTGACAGCACTAGTAGTAATATGCATTTAGTGATCAGTTCTTATATATATTGCCATGCCCATTGAATCAGCCATAACAGGAGACATTTGTTTATATTGTCTTTCAGAATTCACTTCAATCAGAGGCATTGTGCTTTTATTTTGTAAGTCCAAATAAAAGTGTCCAAACTGGAGGGCAACTCACCTCAAAGTTTTAGTACTGGTAATAAACATGAATTAAGTTCTAGTTATATTTTATGGTTATCATGTTTTGGTTTTGTGACAGAAAGGTGAGCCTAAAATATTAAATGCATGATACAGGTTTTTAAAAAAATATTGTTTTCTTATTTTAGTGTTAGGAAAGATATGTTTACTAAAGTCTTTGTTTTATTTCAGTGTTAAACTATTTTGCATGAAAGCGTGTGAAAAAAAATGTGCATCCATTTCTGTTTCTCATGTGATTATCACTGACCTTGTGGAAAGTACAGAAAACCCCTGAGGCAGGGCATGAGGAGAGGAGTAAAGAAATGATAAATTATTATACTAACACTTAGGTGAAGTCATTTTCCAGTTTGCTCTTGGGTTCTTCTTTGCTTACATCTTTGTTTACTATGACTTTCTTGCACACCAGAAAGTTCCTTATATGCAGATGTGAAAACTTGTGGGACTAATAAAGGATACATTATATAAAAAATTAAACATTTTATTTTCCAACATGAAGGACTAAAGGGCCTGTTTACGTTAACCCTTGTGTTGTCTTCCCGTCAAAATTGAGAATAATCACTTTTGCTGAAGCTTTTTTTCAACATTTTTAAGTATTTCTTACGTTGTTGGCCTTTTTTGACACTTATGACGCTTAACTTTCAATGTTTGTCATTATTTTTTTGACATTTTCAACACAACGCAACATTAATTATTAATTAACTTTAGTTTTAGTTGTTTTTGAAATTTATGTGCAATAAACCTTATTTATAGAAAACTATACCTTTTGTTTGAGTTAGAAAAGCAGAAATTAGGAATTATTTTGACTAAAATTAAAGGAATGGATGTTGATGGATAATCACAGACTGGAATATGTCAACTTTTACTAAATACTACTTCAAAACCTCTTCAATTGGTTTTTCAAATGCTATAAAATTGAATAAGAAGCCTCAAAATTAATGAAAGTAGAGATTTGTACTTGCCAAAGAGCATTGTGTGGAATCAATCATGTTAATTTGGGGAATTAAAAACAACATTGATACAGGAAAACGGGTCAATTTGACCCGAGGACAACATGAAGGTTGACTCTTGTGGAGAAATTCTGAACCCTGATTAAAAAAAAAAAAAAAAGTTTTTATTAACCCAGATTGTGGCCATTAGTAACCTGAGGGGTGCTCCTCACCTTCACTTTGCAGCAGTACTTGTCTTTCAGCTGCTTCAGCAGGCCGTCCTGCAGCTGCAGATCTGTGCTCTCATCCTTCATGTCAGGCTGCAGGGAGGGACTTCCCATGATCCTCTCGCTGTTGGGGGGAAACGAGATATTTTAAACAAATCGCAGCGATCTGCCCGCACTTAAGAATGCTGAAGACGGGTTGCTTCATGTCGGGATGATGGGGAACGTAGTCTTTGAATAGGTAGTACAGTGGCGTGTACCATTCCCCAGAAAGGCTGCAGCTATCAGGACACATCATTCTTATAATTATTATCTATACTATCTTGTAATGATTTCATTCCCAATTTCAATAGTGATGTACTGTATAAAAGTCTTTTTTTAGGATGCTACTTTCCATAATCTGGGGGGAAACATGACCTGATTTAAGTTTTTACATTTTAGCCTCCAGAGAGTGTTGTGCCTCAGTTTATTTATGATCTGCAAAGTGTTGTTTTTTTTGGTTTCGGCGTGGCCTGATTCAACAAATACTGTCAGCAGTGCTATCTGCTTCCCTGACTCAGCTCACCCTGGTGCTGCGCTGGGGTGTTAGGGATCCTTTCCACAACATGTCTGTCTGCACCATCTGTGAAGCCTTCGTCACTGTCTGTGGGCAGTCGAGATGGGTTTTCAGATCATTGAGAAGAGGCAAAAATGCATGCACTGATTCTGTGGCTGATTCTGTCTTCAGCCTAAGCCCACGGCTGTATGTGCGGATGCCTAAATAAGCAACTACTACATCCCTGTGCAGTTGGTCGTCTGGCCACTTGAGTTTCCGTCCTACAAGGCGTTATCCACGTAATGTAGAACTACACACAGAAAAGGTTGCTTTCCAACTAGGTCTCAAAAGCTGCAGGTTCACAGCATGTTAATTGGTTAGTATTTTAATTAAGTGCACATTTGTTTGGGATATTGCAAGTACAGTATCGACTAAGGTGGGTCCTATTTTGTCCGGTAGATTAATTTAAGGGCATGCCTTCGTGTTAAAATCAAGTTTTAAGAGCTTTAATACCACAAACAAAGTATTGTTCCAGCATTGAAAAACTGGCTGCATTGCAGATAATGTAAACTTGAAGTTGACATATTTTTTATGGATTAAGTGAAAATAAACCACAGTGTGGGTTCTTGGTTATAAAGGAACATGTCAGCCAGTGCAACAGTGAGGCTCACTGGTGTGTTTTTAACAATGCAGCTCTAAGGCATAGAAGAATATTGCAATACTTGTTAGTAGATACAAGAATTGTTAGTTTTGGAATTTTAATAGGGTTTATTGTGAAGAAAACATATATTATTCACAGATTTTACTTCCACTGACCTCTTGTAGTGGTTGATGATCCAGTCCAGCAGAGCGTACAGGTCCTTGAGCTCCGTCACCTGCGGCTCCAGCTTCTTCAGGTGCTGCCCGACCACTCGGTGATAACCCCTCACGTAGGTGCTGAAGACTTGAAAGCTGGGTGGGTAGGACCATCGCAGCTCCCGCTTCACCTTCTCCAAATCCTCCACGATGCTCTTACCGAGCAGGGCCAAATGGACTGCCAGCCATGAGGCGTTCTGCTGCCTGGGCTCCAGGTAAACGCCTTGCACCTTCAACTGCACCCCCTCCCCCACCGCCTCCCTCCAGGCCTCCAGCCAGCCGCCCTGCAGCCCGCCGGGTTCCGCCGCTCGCCTGTCCTCCTCTTGGATGATGCGCGCCACGGGTACCAGCAGCTCCTTGTTCCTGGAGGGAAGGGAGTTGGAGTCGCGCACAATGTTGTTTATTTTGTTCCTCAGGTTTCCGTAAAGGAGGTTGAGGTCTTTTTCCTTCTTGGCCAGCTCCAAAGGGGAGTCCTCGCCGCACTGTTCCCGTTCCTGCTGGAACTCCTGGCGCAGGGCGAGCAGGTTCAGGTGAGCCTCCTCCAGCACCTCCGTCTCTATCAGCTTATTGATCTGCATCACTGGGGGAGAGAAAATAGAAGATGGCCAGCCTCGTCAACTGCAGAGCTTAAATGTTATAGAAACAAAGAAGAAAGTGAGAAGCAAGGGAGCGCACACACTGAAGGTCTTCATTTGTTCGTTCCTGTAAAGCGATGTTATTCTCAGCAGACACATTGTCAACAAATCAGGAAGAAAGAACACCACCGAAAGTCTTAAAACCGGGAGAGAAATCATTTGGGATTGTCAATTCAATAGAGATGAATCCTCTTTGAGGCAGGATTTAGTCACTGCCTGTCCACAGACAATCTGAAACCCTGTGTATTGACACCAGAAATAAGATGCCTATCGCTGGCTGTTTTTGTGGCCAAAACAAAGAAAGATAAGTTGAATGTACAGACAGAGAAAGAGACAGCGAAGGTGTTTGGGAACATTATGAGAAAAGATTGCATTCATGGCAAGCTATGAATGTCTTAAAACACTTACTGGGTGGACAGCCCATTTCATTTGTTAACTGAACAAAACTTGTGCAAATACAAGCTGGATATCAAATAGAATAGAACTAAAATGGCAAATGGTTCCTCAAAGTTAAAAGCTCCAACCAGGAAAATGTGCAAAAAAGTGTCCTCAAAATTTGAAATTAAATCCGTAAAGCGGCTATGATTTGAATGAAATGCCAATACAATATGGCCAATGCTGTAAAAGACGTTACTCCTGTTATGGTCATCCAGCTCTCACAGTTCCTAGTGTTCCCCTTTTCCCTGTGTTTCCTGTCTGTAGGTCAGGAGGCGGGCCCCATCAATCACCTGCGAGCTGTTAATCATTGACTCATCCACTCTGCAGTACTTAAGCACTGTTTCTAAACTGTAACTAGTCATAAAGCATCGTTTTCAGAGATAAAGCTCTAAAAAACACTGTGGACTACCTGCTCAGCAGCAGACAGACATAGTTAAAGACTAGCTGCTTTTGTTTTTTTATTTTTATATTGACTTCTAGAGGATCTTTTATATTTATTTATTCACCTGTTTTGCACTGACCGGACTGCATCCGATTATGTTGTACATGTACGATGACAATGAAGACTATTCGTCTTCTAAACACACAGATATTTCCCTCAGGAGTTGGTGGAGACCAAAAACAGAGAGAAAACAGGTCTTACAATCATCATGTGGACATACTGTAAACTACCTGCTGGATGTGTAACTAAGCAACCGCTTGTTAACACGTTTACCACACCAACTTAAAGGTGACGATATGTCAGTGTTGTGTTCCCAGCTGGTTTCGGCTGTTGAAAATGTTGAATGCTGACACATGCTAACGTTAAATGGGGTTATAAAAACATGTGAGACTGTACCTGACAGAGGCGTGTGGGGTATTTCTGGCAGCGTGTACAACTCGTCTAACTCCTCCAACACCTCCTCCTCTTCTTCTTCTTTCTCCTCCTTCCTCTCCTCCAGCGAGCCTTCAGAGACTAGGACGACCGCCTCCGGTTTGTTGGATTTCTTGAATTTCAGGCTTCTGCGAAATGATGCTCCTTTTTTCATGATAGAGTCCCCAAACCCGGCCATGTTTGGATCTGATTGGATGGAAAACCCAGTTTACATGTATGGTGACCAGTTTACTGACCCATGTTTTTTTACAGTGTGTTCAGGGGACAGGCAGCTAGCAGATAGTTTGGAGATGTTTTTTACAGTGTGTTTCGGGGAACCGGTAGATAGTGAGATGTTTTTTTTACAGTGTGTTAAGGGGAACAGGCAGCTAGCAGATAGTGAGATGGTTTTTTTTGTGTGTTAAGGGGAACCGGCAGATAATGACATGTTTCTTACACGGGGTTAAGGGGACAGGCAGCTAGCAGATAGCTAGGAGATGTTTTTACAGTGTGTTAAGGGGACAGGCAGATAGCTAGGAGATGTTTTTTACAGTGTGTTAAGGGGACAGGCAGCTAGCAGATAGCTAGTAGATGTTTTTTACAGTGTATTAAGGGGACAGGCAGCTAGCAGATAGCTAGGAGATGTTTTTTACAGTGTGTTAAGGGGACAGGCAGCTAGCAGATAGCTAGGAGATGTTTTTTACAGTGTGTTAAGGGGACAGGCAGCTAGCAGATAGCTAGGAGATGTTCTTTACAGTGTGTTAAGGGGACAGGCAGCTAGCAGATAGCTAGGAGATGTTCTTTATAGTGTGTTAAGGGGACAGGCAGCTAGCAGATAGCTAGGAGATGTTTTTTACAGTGTGTTAAGGGGACAGGCAACCAGCAGATAGTAAGGAGATGTTTGTTGTATGTGACTAAAAAATGTTGTAGCCTAAAACATGCGTGACACCGAGACTTTGAGCACCTTTTAAGGTAAATCTCAGTTACAGCATACAATCATTTTGAGATTCTTCTGCCAAGAATAAAAGATCTATATTTTTATTGGGTATCTGCATGTTTTTGGCAATTATGTATGTACAGTAATGATAAACAAAAAAACTAAATAAAATTTAATTTAAACTAGATTAAAAGAATTTGTATCATCAGCCAGCCCAGGAGACTTATTGACATGAAAAAATGGTTTCAGTATTAAATGATTGCTTTACCTGTCTTTGAGTGGGTCAGACCTTTGCCTTTCTGTGCAGCGCCGTCGCTGTCGTCGTCTTCTTTTTTGTAGAAAAGGCCCCCGATGTTCTTCAGCGGAGACGTGACCGGAGAGCCAGCACTCAGACCTGCCAGAGAGGAACAACGTTTCTCAGCAAACCGGTTCCAAAGTTGTTGTTTTTTGTTTCACTATCTGATCTCTGTCACGTCGGAAAGAAAAGAAATCAATCTTAGTTTTTTATTTTGTATTCATTTCACTTATTTACATTTCTATGGGGGTGCATGACTGACAGTGACCTTCACCTAAACCAACTAAGGAATGCACAGATTAAGTCTTGATGAAAAGTGACGGGTGAGTTTGGCTCAGCTCCAGCCAGCTCTACCTTTTTTAAAAAGTGAAAGTCACTGGAGAGCATGGAAAGCAGTTTGTTTGTCTTATTTCTGCTGACAGAGATAATGATTTCTTTTAAAAGCCACAGGACATGACATAACACATACGACTGAAACAGACTACCGTAACCTTGCTGAATGATGCAGAAATGTTCAAAATATAAGGACGTTCAAGTAAAAATACTTTAAGTGTTGCGTCACTTAAACACTGCAATAAAAGGGGAAACAAACCCTAAAACTGCCATCTGCCATCACTGTAGCTATACGCTACGTATTGTAGTCCTCAAAGACAGACCTTAAATGTTGTGTGTGTGTGTGTGTATATATTTATCAAGTTCAAATGTTCTGTTAACGATCACAATATTCGAATCACCTGTTAACCTAGCAATTGTTCAAATTATTTTGTGAATTGTATATATGTGTAAATGTCTAGTTTAATAGATATATCCTTTTTGGCTGTATGGAGCTTTAAAACTGTCTAGTCACCTGAGCCACCCCTGCATTGTAGAGTTGATATGTTCCAATTTGAGGGGCGGGGCTTCAGGCCTACATAGTCTGGCAATTGCTTGCAGAGAGAGACCATGAGGAGAACCTGAGGGAGGAGGGCGTAAGTCCGTTGGATGTCCTCAGTAATGACTTGTTGATAGGTCAAAAGGAAACAGTGTTTTTTATAATAACTTTAAAAAAAAAACTATGTTTTTTAACTCTTACGTCAATTTCTTCTATTTTGTGAAAGGGTTTTGTTTTCTTTGCCTTGATTCAGTTCCTTTCAGTATCACTATTTTACTTGAGGTTGACCATAAATATCCCATCTTATCAATGTCATCTCGGACTCACCTTGAGTGTTTTTCCACTTGCTCAAGACTGCTAGCTACATCTGCCCACATTTGGTGCTTTTAGCCCCCATCTTAGGAGGGGAAACCCAGCATGAACATCTTGATGAGGTGGATGACAAAATCCTAACCAGTAGTTTGCTGTATGTAATGCATGTATCTGTGTATGCATGTTATGTAAGTGTGTGTGTGTAATGTATGTGTGCACTGTATGTATGTATGTACTGTATGTATGTCCCAAATAAAACGCAGCAAGGCAGGTTTTGTTTTTAGTGAAGATAAAGCTTTCTTGTCTTTTTTCTTTTTTTTTTCCTTAACTGGAAAAACTTGCTTTCTTGCTCTTTCTGCACTATATTTCCACACTGTTGCTCTTTCCACCTACACATGCAGTATGACCCACAGCTTAAGTGAAAGAGGTCACCCAGGTTTCCTCGTGGGTGTTAGAGGAAATTCTGGGAAATGAAGGCAATCACTAATTTAAAGAAAAGTACAGTAGAAGAGGCAGGTTGAAGAGAAGAAAAAAACAGGTAATTCAGTATTAAAAACTATTTATCTTATATTTGGGTATATTTCCAGTAAGCACTTATCTCCTACTCAGTGGATAAGAAGGCTGAAACATGCAATTACATCCTGGTACTGTGCTTCACAAACACCTGCTAACAGCTCATGGGACATTTTTAGGCTCTGCCTTCTAGGGCTGCACAATATATCATTATTGATTTTTTTTTTTTTATTGTCATTGATATCAACTGGCATAATAAACACACTGCGAAAGGCTGCGACATGCCGCGAAAGACACTCAGCGATTTGAAACAAGATATGAGAAGGAAACTGCACTTTGAAATGTAACTCATTTTTTTAGTGGGGCCTTTTACAACCAATTCAATGTTCAGTTTCTTCATTGAAAGAATATGGGAAATGATTTCTTTTCATTGGTTTTAAATCCAACTAGCAGAAAGGCAGAACTGAGTCGACAATATCTGTTTATTTATCCCAAGTAATATCGCAATATCCAACAATGTTATTGCATAGTTTCCTCAGATTGTGCGGCCCTAGCACCTTTCTGCCATGACAACCAAAGACGGTACTCACTGGGAGACGGAGGCGGCTGTGACCCCGGCTCGTTGGCGGGGGTGACCTTCGCCCACTTGCCCCCGGACGACAGCGGGCTCTTCTCGGCCGCCCGCCGGATGCTCCTCCTGAACGACTGAAGCATGCCCTTCTCCTTCGTTCCGCCGTTGCTCTTGAGGGACGCCCCGTCCTCCTCGTCTGGGTTTTCAGAAGACTTGTCCATCATTTGTCGTAAAATAGGACATCCACCTGTGAGGAAACAGCATCAAATGAAAGCTTCCAGTCAACTCTATGGAGGAGTGTGTGAACTAGCAGTTTAAGGTGTGTTGTTGGTTATTGTGGTTCTGAGTCAGCGGGGACAGGCGGAGCGGTTTTGTTTACATATAACATCCCCTAGCAGTGCAGTTCAGTTCAACACAGGGAGAGAATGACATGGACTGTGTTGTTACAGCAAGGACTCAAGGGCGTAAATCCCACTAAGGATGTCCCAGAATGCTTTTCTGTCCCCCTAACTTTTATAGTTTCAGGTTTACTTTCTTTAATGAAATCTCCGGACACAGCGTCCTCTGACTGAACATCTAATAGAGGAGTTACATTCATAAAGTCCCCTTTTTTTTAGTAGTGTGCTCAGACCTGTGAACTTAAGCACACTTCAACTTACAGTAAACTTAAAGGGCCAGTTCAGATATTTTGCAGTGTGGTTGTATGAGCTTCTTCTTCATAGTCAGTGTGTTAGTTACAGTAGATGGCGGTCGGCATGACAACAGTTTGGAGAATCAGGCAAGGGAAGCCAAGCAGACCCCTGTTTAGACACCTAAAAACGTTATTCTCACCTAGGTGCTAGCATGGCCCGCCTTCATACTCTGCTTCTGACTGGCTAGTAGTCCTTTTTCGAGATCTTCATGAAATATGATCTACCAGACTCTGGTCCATTAGACTGTTCCTACCAGACTCTGGTCCATTAAACTGGTCCTACCAGACTCTGGTCCATTATCCCAGTCCTATCAGACTCTGGTCCATGGTCCATGCCATCTGGTCTGGACCAAATGGCATCGCTTGCCGTTACGGAACTACAACTCTACCTAACGCACAACCTCAACAACATCGTTCTCACCCCCTCCCTCTGTTCCGTGATTGGACCGCCAAAGATTTGTGTACTGAAGGAAAAGAAAAATTGAGCGGAAGTACGTAAGAGGACAAAGCACGGCTATACAGTAAATAAAGGTTTCATTCAGTCGGTATTTCCCAATGACTCCAGGTCTACTTGTATCCATTCACGCAGATACTTTTCAGTTTCATTTTATTTAAGAGACGTCACTATACCAGCCAAAGTTTCTTTGTTTGTCGATACGCTGTTCTGTAAAAGTAAACAAGGAAAGCAGCTCTTTACTTTCAGTAACCTCCACCACAGTCATTACAGTGCAGCTACAATTGAAAGGACAGTCATTCATTCATTGGACAAAGGCTGCAACTAGTAATTATTGTCCCAGTCAATTAGTCTGTCCATTACTAATGAGTTGTCTGGTCTATAAAATGGGGAAAATGTCTCAAAAAAGTCTGAATTTACGTCCTTAAATGTCCCAGTTTCAGCAGGAGGACCTAAATGCAGGACTCATTAAGGAAAATGTGCAAAACAATCACTTAATTTGGACTCTACAACTTAGAAACTCACAACTACAAAGACCAGGACTCTCACAGGAACTAACAGAGAGACGAACCGACATGAGACAAAGGAACAGAGGAGCGTAGAAATACACTGACCAATCAACCCAAAGTTAAAGAACATGAATACCTGCATGAAAGGTATCCATACAAACATACCATTATATTTTTGAGTTTAACTACAAAACCAACAATGCAAAACAAAATAAATGAGCTACAACTTATGTATTTATAATGTTTTAGTGTATTAAGGACTACACAAAGCATGTGCATGTTTAGAGTGAGTCAGGGGATTTGAAACTTGTTCCTGATTGGAGAAATTGGTGTTCCAACTATCTTTTTTTTTTAAAGATACTGATTACTTAACTTTTTGGAAGAGAATTGAAAAACAATATGGAGATTAACCACTGTTAGCCAAGCCATATGATTTGATAGCTATAATAATATGAATTCACATTAAACGTCTTGTTCATTTTTGAGAAATGACAAACATAATGGACTCTGGAACATTCCTGGAAAAAGTCATTATGCAACACACAACAGTGTACATATCTGCAGATATGTCATTATTACATTACATTCTATATTGTAATGCATTGTTTTATAATGATAATTATTGTATATTAAATGATCTTATATTTAACAGGCATGTGAAGTGATAGTTTTTATTTTTTATTTTTAGGATCAATCAGCATTAAAACGTGACCACTGAGTTGATAACAGTGTTTAACACCAAATAACCTGCTACACACTGTTTTATTACAACTACATCACTGTAACTGGAGTGAAACTGAAACATGTGACCAATTCATGCAAAAACAATGAGAAAGTGACTATTGGATGTTAAAGAAAGAGAGAGGGAGAGTAAAGGTGTGCTTACCTGCGTAGGTCAGGTGAAAAATACCCTGGCTGCTCCCCTTCCGCTCTTTTATGTCCTTCACTCCTGCTGCTTTCACTTTCTCCACCTGTATGGTAAAACCGGGTTAGGAAGAAGAAACAAAGGGGATTTATTGGAGGTGTGTGAAAATGGGGAAATGAAAGCTTTAAAAGAAGGACAGCCAGGTTCAAGTAAGCAAGCAAATCACATGACAGAGCAGAGCTTCCTGCCTCGATGTGATCAGTGTTTGGGGACCTATAAAGGACTAGTTAATGATTAAATAGATAAGCACATATCACCTGAAGAAGCAGCCTGACTCAGGAATCTGCTCCCTCGGGTCTTCTAATGACAGGATTCATGATCAAAGTATACATTGTTGTACTTAAAATACAAAAAAAAAGATCACAGTTCACAGTTTACAGGTACTACACAGTGTATGGGGTGGGGGGGTTAGGTGATTGCAGGTAGATTAGCTTTCTTACCTGGAATGTGCCGTCAAAGCATGCGACCATGCTGCATTTAAGAGCCCCCGTAAATTCCTGTTTCCAGGTCGTGAGTCAAAAATGAGGCCTAATAATAATATAGCCGTGGTGAAAGAAGTTGGCGGCTCAGATCCATTACTTACAAGTAAAAGTACCAGTACAACAGTAGAAAAGTACTCCTTTGCAAATTCAAGTTATCCATTAAAATTTGTTCCTAAAAATCAGAAATCAGAATCCAAAAAAGGATTTATTGCAAAGGAGGTAACACTTATGAGGAATTTTCCGCATACATAAACATATCAATAGGAAATAAACAATACGTGTTAATGAAGATAACATAGATAAACAAATATGTACAATACAGCTGTTTTAACAATAAGTAATGAAAGTGCAGGATGTGCAAAAGTGTTTTTTTATCAGAAAATGAGGTATCAAAAAGACCCATTCTGCAGAATATGTGACTGTATAATATTAATTTCAGAGGTGGAAATTATGTAAATACATGTAGTTTTTTACTGTACAATTTCAAGGTACTTGTATCAGTGTCTAGTTGGGGCCCTTTGTCAAGTTTCAGGTGTAGAATAATCTAACGATATCTGGTACTCTGAATCCCAGGGGCCATTTTTTACGCAGAATGAGTACTTTAACTTTCCATGTACTAAGTACACGTTGCAGATATTGTGTCTACATTTTAAAAAGGGGTATAAATGCAGGACTTTTACTTGTAATAGAGTATTATTACAATGTTGTAATTTTATTTAAGCAAAGGACCTGAGCACTCCTTCCACCACTGTAGATCATTAGTACCGGTGCATTCATGTTCCTATGAGGTGGAGCGAGTTGTGACTAATTTATTTAAAGCTAGTTTAGTCCTGTGGCTCCCAACCTAGGGGTCGGGCCCCGCCAAAGGATCACCAGACAATTTTGAGGGGACGTGAGAGGACAAGCTACACAAATCCCTTTTCTTTGTGTTGGACGCAAATACATCATGTGTAAATATTGGAGTTGTGAACAGTTATTTAAATGAAACTATCCGGGAAGTTAAGATAGAAAATGACTCCTTAAAAGCAAAAAAGAAAAGAAAATGACTCTGCTAATAACTCACAGACGTCTGAAACATGACAAGGGGCCCCAGTTACACATTGTTTTTGTGAGGGGCCCCAAGCCAAGACTGTTTAGAACCACTGGTTTAATCTTTAACAATGTGTTGTATGTTATAAGCTTAATTTTCATGTAAAGTCTCTCCTTGTCAGATGAATGTAATGAGTCAAAAGTACAATATTTCCATTATTGAAATAGTGAAGTAGAAGTAGAATGTAGCAGAAAGTGAAGTACAAGTAGCCTACATTCAAATTAACTGCAGTAACTGAACAAACTCCACCACCACCAACCACTCCATCACTGCAATTTAAATTTAGGTAACAAGGTTGTAAAGAAAGAGACAGAAAACACCAAAATGTGATGAAATATTCAAAAAGAAATTGTGGTGCATTCAGGATCACTTCTTTTCCACTTGGTGTCATTAAACTCGGGTGGACTGCCGTTGTTCCCAGGTTTTCTCAATCCAAAAATCTGATTTTATACTCAGATTGCACCATAAACTGGATTTAAGAGGTAGAAATGTTCAAAAATTCTCAAGAAATCAAGCTCAAATTAGAATAATACATGATTTTGTGTAACAGGATTCTTGTCTTTTGATCACAGAGCTGCATACAAACCTACAGCCAGTCGTTGATAATGCCTCCCTGCTTTCACTTGCACTTTATTAGGTCATGTCAAAGTGTGCCAACGTTGTAATAACTCGAAATACAACATGATCGATGTCACGCAGTTTACCTCCACTGGAGGGTGATGTGTCACACATCCATTTCAGGGAATGAAAAAAACTTGTGCAGTAGTGGAGGAACCACTGTTTTAATTTAAATTTTAAATTTTTCTATTGCAGGAGAAAGAAATCAAATTAAGTTTGTGGACAGAAATATTGAAATTTGTATTCAGCTGCTGTTTAAAACCAGGTCAGACATCTGCTGCAGCTCCATGGCCCGGAGCAAGACAGCACGGAACATTTCTGGGCAGAGATGAGGGGCATTGTGTGTGTGTGTGTGTGTGTTTGTGTGTGACATACAGTACAGTGAGAGATTCATAGCTATATGGGAGTGGAACTGTTACTGAGCTGCTATCTAAAGTGGCAGCTACAGATAACCCATGTGTTGTGTTTTTTAACCTTTTTGTGACATTTGACATTTACAACGTATTAGTAATTTATTCCATTTCACTACCACACCTTACTACAATTAGTGCATTTTGGCAAAATGACATACCCAAATTAAAAGTGGTATAAGGTCCACATACTTTGACACACAGAGATGGAAAGCTAACAGTCTCCAGTTTCTTGAACAAGTGTCCTGGTGATTCTAGGCCTTACTGCCAAAGAGTTACAGAGTCTAGAATAGAGGGTTCTATTTCCGTCCAAGTCATACATCTGTAAATTGACTAAAACAGACAGCTGGAGGTAGTTCAAAAGGGATTAGCCCCATCATAATGCAATAGCCACATGTCTCTTCTTACTACAACCCAAATTTGATGTGAAAAGACTAAGAAATTTATTTTATATGATTGTTTTTCTACAGATATGTCCATACGTTTTAGGTTTGGTCCATTTGGAGAGTCCAAAAAGGACTTTGGTTACCAGGACTACATATCAATTTTCAAATTGTTATAACTTGAGAACCCCTTGGTCTAGAAACATCTTGGTATCTAATGAAAGCTAACACTCTGATGTATCTTGCTATCTATTTGTATTTGATGTCAGTACTTCAGGCATAACATTACATAAGCACAATCACAAAAAAAACATATTTTCTTCTGTTCCGAATAGGAATTTGATTAAAAAAAAAAAGTCAAAAATAGTGCACTTGCAAGCTTTTTTATTTGTAAATGGTATAAAAAGAATCAAAGTAAATTGTGGAAATTACAAAAACACACAAATTCATGTTCAATTCAAAACATGCATTGTAGCAGTCCCTGTTCACTACAAAGCAGAGGCACACGTCGCAGGAGGAACATTTCATGGTAGTCTTTTGGCGGCAGTGGACGCACCTCCTCCAACCTGCGGTGCCATCTGGGCAATAATGTACAGGTTTATGTGAGGCACCTGGGGGAGCCAGAGGGGGTGGCATTGGAGGGGCTGAGGTAGTGGACCCAACTGCCTTGAGCTCCAGCACTAGTGTCTCGCGAAAGGTTTTCTGGGAGATTGGCCTTTCCTGTCTGGCAATGGCCCTCTCATTGAACAAAATAAAGGCATTTACAATTGCAATGTCAATGAAGTGGAACAAGAATGAACGGTACCACTTCTTGGTCTTGTCTAGGATGCTGTAATATCCAGTGAGGGCATCAGAAAGATCCACACCACCCATGTTTTTATTATAGTCCTTGATGGCTGGTGGGATGGAGACATCCTGTAAAGACCATTGACCATCTGCCCCCTTTATCCGTCTTTGGACCTTGTCGTCTCCATGTGCTGGATGGACAGTGGAGCACATGAGCACATCCCTGGTGTCTCTCCACTGAACGAACACCACAGGCCCCTCTCGGATCCAGCGGATGGAGCCCCGGGGAGCCTTCCTCTCAAGCCCACCTAGCCTGTCTCTTGGGAAGCCAATTCGCTGCTGTCTAATAGTACCACAGGCCCAGATTTTCTTCTTCAGCAGGTCCTGAAAGAGCACAGGGCTGGTATAAAAGTTGTCCACAAACAATTTGTAACCAGTACCCAACACCCTTGTGTTGACTAGCTTCATTACTGTGTCATAACTCAGCCCCTTTATAACTGGTGATCCTTTTCCCTCATAGACAAAGAAGTCCCAGGTGTAACCATTGGTGGAATCCGCCAGCACAAACAGCTTGTACCCCCACTTCACAGGCTTGTTCTTCATATACTGGCGGAGTCCACTGCGGGCCTTTGATGCTACCATTCTTTCATCAATGGCAATGCATTGGTTTGGATGGTAATTGGCCATGCATGCCTGTCTTATGTCCTGGTACAATGGCTTAATTTTTGCAAGCTTGTCGTACCCAGGGGTGCCTCTCCTTTCATTGTTGGCAGCATCGAGATCAGGGTCACTGAGGTGGATGGCGCGAGATATGGCTCTGAACCTGCGCCCCGACATCACACTTGATGGAAAAGAAAAGGCGTAGAGCTCCGATCTTTTCCAGTAGTCGTTGAGGGTTGGTGTTTCAATCAGTCCCATGTAAATAATCATTGCCAAGTAGGACATAAAGTCTGCCATTGTGACCCGCTGAAAATTGGGTGTTCTCTTTCTCCAAATGTGTTGCTGTTGTCCAGAATTGTTTGCAGTATGCTCCTTGTCATAAACAATTGAAAGAGCTGGAGTACCGAGTACTGTAAAGTACCCACAAGCTGGTTACCGGGTGTGCGCAATGGCCGGAATATTGGCTGCTGTGGAGTGATATCCGGCACATCTGTGCCTTGCCAAGGAACTTCCAGAGGCTGTTGTGAAGTGCTCCTTCCTCTTGCTCTTCCTCTTGAACCTCCTCTTGCTCTTCCTCTTCCCCGTCTTGCAGGCTGTTTAGAGGTAGAGGGTTCAGGTTCCAGCTCCTCCTCCTCAAAAACAGGAGATCCTGGGGTCGTCCTGGGCCTCTTCACCTCTTCAGAGTCAGATGTCTCTGGCTCTCTGAAACAAAGAAATGAATTGATTAGCTCGATTAACAGTCGATCAAAACGAGGGTGGTCCAAATCGAATGCCCAGACATCATTGGATTACAAGCTGTCCATCTCTGCATCCCGGGAACAGATTGCCTCATGAGAGGTCTTGTTTGATCCGTAAGACTTTTTGAAGAACAACGATGACACACACATTTAGAGTTAGGCTACTAGCTTGAGGAAGGATGATGGAAAATATGTGCGAATATGTGTTTGCCAAACTGGATAAAGGGGACAATGTAAACGTAAGGTAGCACAATTTGATTGCTGCTGTCCTTTTCAGTGTTATAACAAATTGATTGCAATTATCTACGTCCTTATGTCATGGTATGTTTTGAAAGTGGTGTTATCCGAATCCAGAGGGTCTAAGGTTTCAGGCGATATGCCGCGTGCGTATATTTGAAGTCTTAATGCAAGCTACAACGACCTTTTATGTAGCGTTCCATTTTCGGTCCCGTCAGCAGGACTGGGTTAGTTGGCTTTTTGGAATCCATGGTCAATAACCCTCTTTTGTATAGAATTATACCTAATATTTAAGATAATAAAGCAGAGTAAAGATCAGATGAGTTGAATATTTTAGAATCATCCTTTTTTTTGTGGTAATTTGGTTAAAAAGAATGCCATATTTCTGATCTAGACATTTATTAAAGGGTTCAAATTTGACCCGAGGACAACAGGAGGGTTAACACAACACGTCCTGTTTTATCTCTCCATCCATCATCTTCTTTGTCTTCTTTTTCTCCAAAACCAAACCAGTCCCAAACATCATCAGTGAAAGTTATAGGTGAGACCATACAGTACAAAAGGATATACCACTGGATTGGAAACCGAGTGCATACTTTTGGTCTGAAATTGTTAAAAAATAAATACGACCTCATGTTGTGTCAATCGCAAATACACCGACTTTGAAGCTTTTGCATGTCAATGACATTTTTCAGAACAGGTTAGATTTTCTGCGTTTTTTTGAGCTGTTTGACCACCACATCATTATCCAAAATAGCATCTGATTATCTGAGTCACTCCGCCACCTAGCACAAAGCACTTTATGACAATCAAAGAAATGAATACAGAGATGTGGAGCCCTCTGAGACCTAAGGCCATTTTTACAGTTCATTGTCCGTCTGGATTTATTTCATACAAAAAGCTTGTAAAACATCAACCCTGTTGTCTACAGTCAAGATATGAACATCATTTTTTCAGGACAAACTGGGTTATTAGAATATTCGGGTTGCAGTGAGGCCACTTGAATGTTACAAATGGTTGTACGACCTTAAAGACAAATAAATAAAATAATAAAACAGAACATGAATCTTCCAGATATGTATTGATATCACAGACAGAGCAGTAAAACCTAAGCCATTTTCCTCTCTAAAACACTTCTCATATGTCTTGGGAGTCACACTGTGAAGAAATAAACATCATATCTTATACAGTTGAGAAAATATAAACAAAATGTTTTCAAAGAAAGTCCAGATGCTTTTGCCCTCATGACATTTGCCCAATAATTAACATAATAATGACATATGTATTGATATCACACCCACAGCAATGCTAAACAAGCATTTGCGTGTCTAAAACAGTTCTCTTATATGCAAAAATAAACATAATAAACCTTATAACTCATATAAAGCACATACTATTTACATTTCTTCAAAAAAGGCCCAAATATATGACAAATCTCAAACCAGTGTGGCCATTTCCTCTATAAAACGGTAGATATCTATCTTGTTACTATTATAGCATCTTTGATCGCATATGAGACTTGGGTGACCATAGTGTGACTGGGAAGTTTGACCTCTTTAGGACGCCATACTCTTTGTGTGACGTTGTCTCCCATATATGGGCATGCTGCTTCTTTTTCTTCTGTAAACACAGAGGAGAGACGGAGCGGGCAGCTAACGGCAGAAATGAGCCAAAACGTGATGAATTATGCACATAAAGTGGATAAATCTTGGATTTAATGCTCAACGACCCCGATAAAGGTTGGAAGTTCCAGGCTGGATAGAAAATCCCCTGTAGAGGCTAGAAAGACCTGGAAGAAACCTCCATAACCGCTAATTTGTTACCTTTTAGCCGCAACTTTTGGTGATTCTCTAGCTTTTATGGTTGTTAAATGATTAAACTATGAAACTATTTTATTTCCAAAGGCCAAGGGAACTTTATCAGGATGCATAGTTCCCTGATCCATGAAATAACTGATAAAATGATAAAAATGTGCCGGCCTCTATGGGAATTTAACAAAGGGGGTGTATACTTATGCCTCCTGTATTTTAAGGAAGAACATTTATGTATTTACAAAACATTATTCATTCACAAAGAAAATTGGTGTCCTTAAAGGTTGGATTTTACCTCATTTTTTAATTAAGGCATTAAGATAAAGTTCCAAAACGTGATTTTTTTCTTTTTTATTCCTCTTTTTAGTCAACTTAAGCATGTACACTTATGAGCACCACTGTATTATTTGCTCTAATGCCCCCATGCTAACATGCAGCTGTTTAGCAGGTATAGCGGTTACCGTGGTTGCTGTCTTAGCTTTGCCTGTTAGCATGCTAACATTAGCCAATTAACACGGCTGATGGGAATGAACCAAAGTATTAGATGTATAAGCCTGTTTACCTCATGGTGGCACTAGATAAAAAGTCAACATATCATACAGATATGTTCCAATTCAATCCGAGGGGGAAGTGAATGTGTGTAGTAAATTGCGTGACAATCCATCCAGCAGTTGTCGAGACATTTCAATAAAATAAAGAAAGCTAGAAGAAAAGTCAGAGGATTATCAAAGTAATTAGCGTCATGGCCATCAATCCAGTCACTGTTGAGATATCACAATCATCTGTTGTTCCAAATGGCTTTAACAGACCCGCAGTTACTAGATTTAACAGTTAAATTCCATTTCTCCTTTCATTTCCGTTGTTCCTAATGATAGCTGCGTCAGTATCATTATCATCTTGAACCATATGCTTCCTTCTTTTGGATGATGGTGCAGTATTACTGGTTTTACCACCATTCCAGGGCTTGCCACCGTGCTTCCTAACTCCCCGGCAGCTCCGCCTGCTTTCGAGCCCGGGCTGTCACATTTGTGTTGCATAATGAGAAAGTGTGGCGTGTGAATGGAGTGTGTGCGTGGCCAGATGTCCATGAGCTTAGATCACGTTGAATGTTCAATTATCCCGCAGCATTATAAAGCCCTTTTCTGTTAAGCTGAGGAAATGAACGAAGATTATATATAGTGTTGGATGTGATGTTGTATTGTGTGGAGAAGAGCAAATTATTGTTATGACCAACCTCAGTCAGATATTTTCAGCCCGTTTTTTTTTTTTTTTTTCATTCTGACAGCAGTGTAAAATGTACTCAATTTATTTTTTCAAAACATTTCCCTTTAGTTACCACACAACTAGCCTAGAAATGACAGATGATTGTAGTTAAATTGTGCATTAAGTATAATTCATCTGCAGTTATTTGATGAAAAATGCCAGTTAAGGGGGTATTACCTAATTTCATTGTCCCACTTGTGCTTATGCAAATGTTTTCTTTTTTGAAGAATATGTTTACGGCATTACTCTCTAACTGGGACATTTTGGAAAAAGCCAAAAAAAAGGACATGATGTGGAATTCCCGGCAGTACTAGAGCTAACGCTAAGAAGTTCCGAGCAAAAAGTGCATTCTTACCAGTTACTGTACGTAGAAGACTTGTATTGCAGTATAGAACTAGCTAGTCCTTTTGTAGTATAAGTTTGAAAAATGTAAGCTTATTTGAGTTTACACCATTTCAATCAGGAAAGACTCTGCTGCAGATATGCAAAACCTTATTAGTAAGCTACATGTGAACAATATGAAATGTATAACATCTTTGGAGATTAGACTCCATCGTATATATTGTTTAAGGGTTAGGGAAACCCAGACGTATCCCCCGATGGAGTCTGGACACTGGTGGTGAGGTGAAGGAGCACGAAGACGGGAACGCAGGACAGGAAGGATCTAACAGCCGGAAGGAGACCCAGGGTGCCGTGAGCGAGGACGACTGGAGGACGAAGGGCAGGAGGGACGCAGTCTTCCTGAACTTAACTGAACAGCCGTGGAGGAGAGAACAGATTTAAAACAGAAAAGTCCTGCTGTGATTGGCTTAGGAACACATGGACGACACCGATTGGTTCAACTGAAAGCAGCGCCACAAAACAGCTGATCGGTTGAGGCTATAAGAGACGACAGAGCTAACTTCTTCACTTTAAAGTCCTATGTTAACCAAGTGGAAGTTAATGTGAATCATCTCATCTCACATCATGCTTCAAAGACAAGATGTTAAGTGTTGAAGTGGGATTTTAGACATTAAAGCATATGGGAAGCACTCGCTGTGTCAAACAAAGAGAAAGACAACAGGCAGGTGGCATGAAAGTGTCAGCTAAACAAGCAAAGGAGACGCTGAGTGACTTTTTGTCTTTCTGGATGATTTCTGCTCCGTGACTCAGACTCTCTGCTCAGGGGAGAGCAGAGAAGAAGAAAAATAACAGGAGACCCAAATGCAGCGAGGAGGCAGGCAGGGAGGTAAGGAAGAGAGGGTTGATAACAAAGCTTTATTAACAAAAAAGAGTCTGGGCCAAAACAGGGATCCAAAAGCAAAAACCGAAGAGTCAGGGAAACACAAAGTCCAAAACCCCAAAACAGAAAGATCCAAAAATACAGAGGTTAAATACAAGAGGTAACAATGGAACAAGGAACAGGTGATACAACAGGTGAATCACATCAGGACTCAAACTAGACAGGACGAGACAGAGGAACAGACCAAAATAAAACAGGAAGAACCACTAGACGACCAGGGAGGGAACCACAAATACAGAATAAGAACGGGAAACAGAACCCAAAATCCAAACTTACCTCAATTATAACTTGTCTCCTGCTAGTTGTACTACAGCACTTACTTTTAAAAAATAAGTGAAATGAATGAAATGAAATGAACTATTTTTGTTGTCTCTTTTTTCAGTGTCAGTGTTTGTAGACGGTCCCTAAAGACTCGTCCTACTGCCGCTAGCAGAGAGGCGAGCACAGAGAGTAGAAGCCAGCAGGCAAGTGTTATTTAAAGAAAAACTCCTGGTGTACTTACAAACTTCCCAATCCATCAGTAAAAGTACATAGCATGAGTACATATTGTTGAAGCTCAAATCCTGCTCCAGTCTCAGGGTCCGGATAAATACACTCAGAAACTAAGATGTTGATGTTGAATAAAGCATTAGAACATTATAAGCATGCATAACTATTCGTGGTAAATATGTGGTTAATCATACTTCAATAGAACTGTGGAGAGGGTCTTTTTTGGACTATATCCACTCCGCAGGTCTGAGCGAAATGTCTCCTGTAGTCCTGATTAGCTATCTGCGACGTGGCAGAGCATGCTAACTGTAGCAGCTTGCGGTGTTTTTCTCTCACCAAAATAGACCGCAGTCAAGTTCATCGTCTCTCGCATCTCCGCGGTCAAACCAGCCGTGGAGACAGACGCCGGCAGAGCAGAGCCGAGTCTCGGGGACCAGAGCAGACGTAGGAACGTCGCTTGTGAAACAATGTCTGACTATTAAAATGAAATGAGCCGCTTTGACCACAAAGATGGTCCGCGGAGAGCTGTATTTACGTTCTTGGTCCCGCCACCGAACACCTCTTGTAAATCTGATCAGCAGAGAGATGCAAGGGAAAGAGTGATAGGAACTGGAGGGACAGTTTGTGGCAATTAACAGTTCCTTTGCTGCTCACCATGTTGTCAAAAGAATTTTCACCCACACACACACACACACACTCACACACACACAATGACCCCCACCGAATCCCGAGCTGTGGGCTTTCTTTACAGAGAAAGGTCGCAGATGGCTACTAATGCCTCGATCCCAAAAACATCAACCTCTATCTTCATCTCCACCATGACATCATCCCTCAATACACACACACACACACACACGCTCACACACACACACGCAGCCATGAGCTCCCCTTTTCAGAGAAGAAACCAACCTTAAGGAGCTTTGTCATGTGTTGTTCCCGAGATGCAGCATAAGAAAAAAAAAAGAAAAAGTGTTGTCAGTAAAACAGACTTACATGGAAGCACGAGGCAAATTAAGAAGGGTTAGGGTAACATTATGTAAGACATTAGCAAGTTGTCAGTCACTCGTGTGTTTAATCATGTCCGATGTGTGTTTATGAGAAGTGAAGAAAAAGAAAAGTTATTTGAAATGACTTGTTATGATTAAGCATAAAAGTACATTCACTCAAGGGCTGTACTTAAGCACAATTACAACATACTTGTACTTTACTTTAGTATTTCCATTCTAAACTAATTTTTCGACTCAAGTACATTTCAGAGAGAAATATTGTATTTTTTACTCCACTACATTTATCTGACACTTACAGTTACTGCTGAGTGTCACTGCCCAGCCTCCAACTGAGCTCAGATGTGACGTGAGCAACGTATCTGAAAGTTGTAAGTCTTCTGGTAGCTGTGCAAGAGAAATCTCAATCATTCCTAATCAGCAGAGATGGAGAACGTAGGTACGTTAGGAGATAACATAGGCACAGGCTAATTACTGCTAACTAACATGCTAGTTAACATTAGTAATAAACCTAAACAGCTGATGGAGGTCCAAACTGTCTGCGTGCTTCTCCTGACAATACGGTAATTGGTCCACTATGAGACAGTAAATCACGTGGTTATGACACAATCGTTAGCCTATTTTTGTAAAAACGTCTGCTACAGAGCCCTAACGTGAGCTACAAGGTATTTGAGCCTTTTTATACATTGTCGTGATGTTTTAAAAATAAACAATAGACAACTAAAGTTGTTAAACGCATCAGATGTAAAGTTATTTACTGTCAAATTGGCGCCAAAATGAATGTGAGTCAATGGGATGCTAATGGTGGGTGTGTGCATTAAAATGGCGCCATGGGAGCTACGCTTTGTTGCAGTTGGTTTACCCCCTTGACTTTTACACTGTTTATTGACATTATTTAGAGTCATTCCCAAACCGCACAGCTGCCAGTCACTAAGTATTAATCCACTGCTGAAAATAGTCCCCATGCAATCCACTATTTGCAGAGCAACGTTCACTTAAAACTAAAGAGACCAGCAGTTGTAGGAAATTACTGAGCCATATAAATATATATCCTGCTTCTAAAATGAAAATATACATTTGTGAGCTGTAAATATTTAGGCTCTAGGGAGTAACAAATCAGCTTTAGAAATTCCTAAATGAAGACTGCTGGTTTTGGTCTTTTCATGGGATTTGTTGAGATAAACCCAGAACATGGCCAGCGCTGTCCTAGAAGAATTCTGATATGCCAAAAGGACTACCACAATGTCCACGTATTACAGACTAAAAATAACACCAAGTGTCACATTTCGACACCTTTTCCATCAGAAATGAACCCCCTGAGACCTGCCAGGCTCAGTAGGAGAGAGACGTCTGAGCTAAGACCCAGAACGTCTCAGGAATCCAGGAACGCGACACCATGTTCATGTCGCGGCTCAACCCAATTTGCACAAACAATATAATGTCATTCTGTGATAATGAAAACTTTTAATAGGTGAAATCCCCAAGGGACTTTGTCTTTTCCACCTGTTAAATATATTTCATTGAAAAGGCCTACTCTGGACTATATAAATATATATATCCTGCTTCTATGTTTCATGGATTCGATGAGAGTGGCGTTTGACATCACAGGTCTGCTTTCAAAGATTCCTAGTTTGGTGGTTGAACTGGCTTGCTGCTGCGTGGTGCAAACATCAAACGCACCTTCTCAGATGTGTTTTAA
>NC_048426.1:2001974-2017212 GCF_013103735.1 Etheostoma cragini | reverse complement strand
TTTTTTTTAATGCTATTACCTTTTTAACTTTGGTATCTTAATATGATGCTGACAACCATATCTGTTATCATTTTATAGATATGGATACGTGGATGTGAGTGCTCCAAACGCAACGACGCTGGCTCGGCAAAATAGTCTCGGGAAAGAACATGTTTAGGTGGAACATTTACACCCCCCAAAAGAAAACACCACAAACAATATTAAAGGAAGTTATCTGTTCACACAATACAGTACTGGGAGCTATTTAAATCAGCTGATACATGGTTAAACCTCATTAGCTCTCACCAGTGTACCTCCGTGTGTACTTCGTGCACGGCAATCCGATCGGAAATCTAAATGCCGTACTTGCCATTTTTATTGTTGTTTCCCTGACGACTATCTTGAACGTAGCAGGTCCCCTTGATTAGAACATTCTTTGGTCTTTTAAGTGAATTTTACGTACGTTACATTTAATCAAACATCATCCCACTTCAGCACCTTCCCCTTTACATGTGTAATCAAAGCGATTTCAAGTCACAGATCCTCTTTCACAGACCTGTTCTCTGTTCTTTGGTTGAACTTTATTTTGATTCTACGGACTTTTTATGTGTCAGGCTGAATTTTTGTGAAATAAAAATACATACCATTTTGGTTATTTTTGTAAAATGGTGCAGCCATAATCCTCTACGACCTATCTTTCTGTCCGTCTGAAGTGCAGCATCCTCCCCCTGCGTCGTGATGTTGAGATGAAAATGGCAGGATGAGTGCATGCAGCATACAGAATGAGGAGCTGAGCTCCTGTGAGAGCTTTCGTGCCTCTTTGTTCAGTCACAACAAACAATCTCTTCAACTGAGAGAAGAAATACAAGACAGAAAATGAAAGCTTTAAATCACCTCAATTTATATGTCTGGGTGTAAGACTGTTACTTTCAAGTTTGCAGTAAAAGCTTGATTTCTTCTGACACTGAAGTCAAATTCAGGATGAGCACAAAAGTGTTGGGATTTTTTTTTTCTTCTTTTTTTGCTGCACAGTATCTGATGCAACGAGCCAAAATGTAAAAACCTGGCTTTGATGTTGGTGAGATTTTAGGAGCTCCAGTCCTGGATATTTGGATGAATTAGCTGCACAACAGCTGAAATAGTGATGAAAATCAAAATGGAGAGGGAAGGAGTTCCAACAGGAAAATCTGACGGCAGAGTCTTCTGCAAGGCAAAAGGAAATGGTTTGGATTGTAGGAGACGAGACGCCAGAGAATAACGTATTTTCTTCCTTTAGCTGGGGTTGAGATGCCCTCAAACTATGAATCTAGAAACGTCACAACAGACAGGTGCTGCGGTTACACTGCAGCTTCCAGATATGATGGTTTAATACAATTTTAATGTAATTTTTACTTTAACAGGGACAAAGCACAATTAAACACAAACCCTGTGTAAGAACAAGGAGAGATGCATTGCACCAGGTAGTAGCACAATTGATATTTTCCCACCTGTAGTCCCTGGGCAGGCAGCTTAAACATTAAATATTCTGCATTTTGCAAAGACATTCACACCTAATTTACAATAATACAAATGTGCATCATAAGATAATCAACCCTAAAATAAATGTACTGATAGTTTTATTATTTAAGTGGCTACCAAGGGGCGGCTGTGGCTCAGTGGCAGAGTGGTTGCCTGCCAATCGGAAGGTTTGTGGTTCGATCCCCGCCTGCAGTCATTGTCGAAGTGTCCTTGGGCAAGGCACTGAACCCCTAGTTGCCCCCGGTGCTGCGCATCGGAGTGTGAATGTGTGTGAATGTTTATCTGATGAGCAGGTGGCACCTTGTACGGCAGCCCCGGCCACAGTGTATGAATGTGTGTGAAAGGTGAATGTTCCCTGTAGATGTAAAAGCGCTTTGAGCAGTTGTTAAGACTGGAAAAGCGCTATATAAATACAGCACATTTACCAGAGGAGTTTTGGGGTCCTCGGTCAAAAAAGACTTGACCCTCCCTTTGCCAATAAATCTTTCTATGACCCTCCAAAATGATTTGGAAAAAAGGTATAGCCCTCCCCAACAAAGTATTGATGCCTTCTATTCTGGTTTAGGCTTGGCAAAGGTGTATAGATAACCCTTGTTTTTCACAGCCATGATATACATGACTGATGATCTGCCTTCTCAGGGAGGGGGGGTGGTTCTCTACCCCTCTGTGTGTACACGGACTTAAGGAATCATGCTAATGGTCAAATTTAAATAACAAGATCTAAGAGTATCTTCTGTTTGTCTCGCAGAGCCTGATTTCAGTAATCAATTAGAATGTAATTCTGATTATAATCGGTTTTTCAACCTAATTACTGTCTCTAGATGTGGTATTGTACATTTTCACTGTATTTGGCTGATCTTTTTAACATGCTATCCTTCTTCATTAAGGCTGACGCGGCATTATCTTCATTAAAGTTGACGCGGTAGATATTGGGGTGGTGGAGTCAGGTGAACTAACACACCTTATGGGAGGGGGGGGAGACCATCAACACTGACCTGTGTGGCACCATCTAATAAGGAGAGGCTGAACTTCCAGCTCATTGGCTTCCTAACTAATAGATGCGGCTGAGCTCATTATTATATTATTATATATTATTCATACTGTGGGAACGTCATCCATAACTGCTAGATACAGTCCTATGAATATAATATATAGATGACAAGTGTTGTGAGCAAGATTTACAGCTGGATATACATGTGGATATTACAGTAAGTAGAAATTTTACAGATAAATTACAATGAACATGATATACTAATGGTTACTAATGATTTACAGATCCATTTAGTTGTATTTGTTTAATTTGTGTTTTAACCCTTGTGTTGTCTTCTTGAAAAAATGGAAAATCAACAATTTTGTTGACTTTTTATCGACATTTTTACTTTTTTCTTAGGTTTCTGAAGCTTTATTTCAATGTTTGTCACTTTTTTGACGTTCCCAACACTACATAAACTTAGTTTTGCAGTTATTTTTTGAATTTATGGTTTGTAAATAAGTAAATTATACTTAATGTTTGAGTTAGAAAAGCCAAAATTAGGAATTATTTAGACTAAATTTAAAGAAATGGATGTTGATGGACAATCATATTGAATAAGACGCCCCAAAATTAATGAAAGTAGAGATTTGTACTTGCCAAAGAGCGTTGTGTGGAATCAATCATGTTATTTTAGGTAATTACAATTGGGTAAGAACATTGATATACATTTTTTTTAATATAGTCATATTTTTATGACTATAAAAAGGTCATTTTGACCGGAGGACAACATGAGGGTTAACTTGGGTTTCCAAATCTTCTTAAATAATGTCTTAAATGTGTTTTTGGAAAACAATGTATGAGCTAGTGTTGGCTGCACGGACAACAATTGTTAGTAGTATTGTTGGGGAATTTATTGATACACATGATAAAGATGAAATCCACACCAAAGTTAACTTTAAAAAGCAACATCTCTGTCGTAGGAACAGAAACATGAGCCCTGCAGAGGGGTTATGTGAGGCGGCAGATTAAAATGCTAGGATCCTGGGAGTTGGCTGGACTTTAAATAATGCATGCGGCTCTCATCAGCTCTCTGTCGTGATGTGAACGAGCCCGAGACGCAGAGGCTCAGTTCAGCCTAAGGAGGCCCTGAGGCTCTCCATGGCTTGCTGGATCTCCAAGGCGCTGAGCATGCTTGTTCAACGAGCTAAAAATGAGGAGCAGTTCAATTACAATCGGAGGGTATATACTTCATAGTAAAATGACCCATTGCATCAAGAGCATAGCGTTGTAAATGTCTTTTCCCTATAACTGAAACATTTTACAGGTGAAATCAACAGAGGTGGGATGTGAATAAATACAGTACAAATGTGCAATGAGAATACTCTAAATTGCCTTTCACCAGAGGAGGGTGGAGTAGTCAAAATTTGTACTCACGTAAAAGTTACTTCAGAATAACATGACTCGAGTAAAAGTACAAAGTAGTTGTCCAAATAACTCTCTTCTGTTGTTTCCTGTTGTTGTGTGTACTTCTGTTCTGGGATTATTGTGGAGGTTTCTGTTTCAGTCCGGTGGTCTGGTTTTCTGTCATGTCCGTGTTTGCTCTCTTGTCTTGTCGTGTTGTGTTGTGTCGTTCCGTTAGTGCCTATTCTGTTTCCGGTCTTATTTTGACAGTCTGGGTTTTCTGTTTTGTTGTGTCTAGTTTTCCCGCTCTTGTGATTACCTGATCTTTTGTCACCTGCCTCTTGTTTCCTCTTACCTTCTGTATGTAGTCTTAGTGTTCCCCTTGTCCCGTGTCAGATCACTGTCGTGTTTTCAGTTGGATCTTCCCTGGTTGGTCTCGGTGTTCCTGGTTGCTGTTAAGTCCAGTTTTGTTTGGACTTCCTTTTCTTACCTTTTACTTTTTCCAAGTCTCCTTTTGTTTGTACATTTTTGGTTTGGAATTAAAATCATTATTATTATTATCATTCTCCGGAACAAAACTACCCACCTCTGCCTTTCACGCATGCATTGCAACCCCGTACTTCTCTATAGATTACCCAAAGGAACTGTTTGTGAGAAGGCAAAGGTCTGAGTCAGTGGACCGGACATCAAGCGACATTACACTGGGTACAAAGTCTGTGTAATGTCTGACTGAGCCCAAAGTGTGAGTGGGCAAGGTGAAGGGTAACTAAGGTTGGTTTACTCTTAGACAGCAACAAAAAATGTCCAGCAGGAGAGACAACATCCAGAAAATGTTGTCGGAACGGGCCAACGCCAACAGTGACAGACTGTTGAAATTAACGTCTGCGTGGCCCCGGTGTTATCATGTCCTGCTTCCTGCACGCTCTACCCAGCGCCCCCCCTCGACAAAACCAGGAAGTTTCCAGGAAGTGAGAACATGCCTGGCACAGACAATCTCATCACAATACAGCTTTAATATTATTGTAGCCTATACAACAAATATTCCAAATTAGACAACAAAGATGATTTATACATCATGCCCTCAAAATGTTGAAAAAGAAATCGGTTTTTTGATGTGACACTATGATTAGGTTTTGGTTAGGTTTAGAGAAAGATCATGATTATGGGATTACTTCGCCATGGTTACAGTGGTTACAGTTATGAACATGTTTTTAATGCACAGGCCTTAACAGCAAGTTTGCACTTTGTTATATGTATTCTGCTATATTACGGAATATGAAAAAGACTGGCTCTGGTCTCAGTCTTTACTTAGTCCAACCCCCTTTTTGGATCTGCTTTTAACTGATCTGACTTAACCAAAACCGACATCTTCAGTCATTAATAATAAGTTTACATAATAAAGCAACTTTAACAGAACAAAGCCACAAAGTGCTTTACAAGAGTAAAATTGTTACAACTCCAAAAGCAGTAAAAACGGAGATTGAGATTTCAGCTTCTGTTTCAAAGTGTTCACCGAGATCACATAAACTGGGGCATCGTCATGCACAACAGCGACAGAAGCTCTGTCTGCACAAGTTTTTGTTTCCCTGCTACTCCCAAAAGAGAAAAATAACACTGCTGCACGATGATTACGCTCCCTCCTGTTCTCGGCCTACTTGTGTTTGATGTCCAGGTGAAATTGCCGCTGTATTAGACCGAATAATGCAGCAGACACAGACAGAAAAACAAAGAAGAAAACATTTTTTTCACGAGCAGAATTTTTGAATCCTCATCATAAGCATTTGCCAACACCCTCCACCGGGTCAACACATGAATTTACATATTATTGTTCTCAAAGGGACCACTGAGCAGAATTTTATTTAATCATAACGCAACAACATTTACTTACTAAAGAAATGTTCTTCCACACATTAAACCATGCCCAGTATTCAGAAGTGTGACTCTATAGCAGAGATGTGGACTTGGTGACTTGGACTGGAGTCACCGTTTTGATCCCTCCACAACGCTGCAGGGAGGGCCTGGCTAGTCCACACAGCATTCTGGGATGGGAGAAAAACGTGCTCTGGTTTATTGGCATCTCTTTAAACCAATCACAATCATCTTAGGCTGCTTTTGTTGTGGCGTGCCGCCACGGTGCCTCTGCAAAATAGCCTCGAGAAGGAACTTTTTTTGATGGAACATTCAATAATAATTTGTTGTGCAACAGAAAACTCAGATTGGACAGTCTAGCTAGCTGTCTGGATTTACCCCGCAGAGATCTGAGGACCAGGTAACCATAGTCCTCAGAAATCCATGGGTGTTAGAAAGGCCAACACAAAGGAAGCGGATGAGGACGGATATCCGGCTGAAAGGGACATCTGGCAGAATTGCCGGCGGCACCGGAACAATCCTGATAGTGAAACATTGTGGACATAAAGACTTAAATTGAGGCTTATGGAAATAAAAATAAGTTTGAATGTTAGCTGTTAAATGTAAAATTACATAATTTAATGTTTTGAAATTTCAATCCAAATATAAAGCACGCTATGCAGCGGGCGCAGCACAAAGTGTGAGTCGTGAGTGTGATGCCTTGATTTGGCACTTGACTTGCCTTAACTGAAGATTCGACTTGACATAACCTGTGACTTGACTCCAAAAAAGTTGACTCACTGTCACAAATTGTCAGAAAAAGCAAGGCTTGGACCCAAAGGCAGTTTAGAGGTGATTTCTTTAAACAAGAAAATAGTCTTACAAGATAATTGTCCTCAGGAAAGTAGCCAGGCAGGCACAAAAGAAAAAACTAATCCAAAACAAGCAAGAACAGCACAGCACGGAACGGCACAACACAATACAACATGACACGACAAAACAGAATCCACGACAGAATACAGAGATCGGACACGGGAAACAAACAGGACTAAATACAAGCGGTAATGAGCAAACAAGGGACAGGTGAAAGAAATCAGACAATCAAATAGGCGGGAAAAAACAACAGACAGGAAGTTAAACAAGACCGGACAGACAGAAAAACCAGATTACCAAAAAAAAACAGGAAACAGAAACATACGGATACGTCCAATCGTGACACTTAGTTGGGGCTTGAGCCAAGACCTGGTCACAACACTGCCTCATAGTGCTGCTCGCCCTGCCGAAGCCATAGAGGAAGTAAAAACATAACACCTTTTGTCTTTGCTGAGTGATTTGGGTGCCCGCAACATGTTTGTTTGCATTAATAGGTACACAATCCGTTCTGCGCATGTGCAATATGTTCGCGCACGTGCAGATGATACTCATGATGTACAAGGATTTACCAGGGATTTATCGATCTGTTCCACAGTAGCGGTCTGCTGTTAGCCTCCACCGAAAAGCTAACAACGTTAGTTTAACTAACAGCTAATTCGGCTAACCGCTATCTTCATTCAGCCCAAAATAACGTTACTCAAACTAAACAGCGAAAAAGACGGCTACAGCTAAATTAAGACTTTAAAGTAATAATAAAGACAAGTATTGGGTGATTGGGTTTTAAATGAGCACAAGTAAAGCTGACATTACAGCTGTTATATATTTAAACAGTTATTTTCAGTTTTGAGAGTCTTTTATATGCTGTCTCAGCAAGCGGTTAGCCAAATTAGCTGTTAGCTAAACTAACATTAGCTTTCCGGTGAAGGCAAAACGACTTTCTTTAACTGTCTATGGGAACTGATCGTACAGTGTCGTAAATCCGCGTTAATCTTGATTATCGTCTGTGCATGCGCTAACATATTGCACACAGGAAGTTGGGATGGCACGACACAATAACACATTGTGGTAAAACTGTACTGCCTACCTTTCCTCAGTTGTGTGTTCATTAAATTAATTAACGTATCCCAAACCTTCTTCAATTATGTGAAATGAGCGATGCTGGTGAAATACAGAGAGAGCCGGCGATGGCTTGAATTAGTTCATATAAAACAAGTCATGCACTATAGCTTTAAGAAAATTTTAAATGCAAGACTTTTACGTGTATTTCCGCACTAACTTTATTTACTGTAAGTAAAAGACCTAAGGAACTTGTCCCACCACTGTACAACATTGATAAAATACAGATTGCACCCGGGTGTCTCACATACACACTGTGTTGCTCCCAGCTCTTGTCAGCAGAGATGTGTGTGTGCTCTTTAAGCCTCAGGGCTGTTTACCTCAGCGAGCCTTTATGAAACCGTCAACAGTAGGCGGAAGCACTCACATCAGCAGCATCTCACACCAACCTCCTTTCCCCCTCCCAACCGGCTCCATGCTCCACCTGCAGAGCCTCCCCATCTAAAATTGATTAAGGTGACATTTACTATTCATGGAAAAGGTTACTAGAGTAACCCAGTGCTGTGCCGCATGTTTGAGTGGAACATTATTCCTGCAACAAATGAAGAGGCGCACTTCACTGAACTGTGTATCAAAGCTGAATGACAAGCTGGTTGCGTAATTATGAATAACATGCATATCTGCTGGCTCTCTGGATGGGATCATGGTTTCATACCCCAATCTGAAAGGAAAGACAGTGTTTAAATTATTACCGATCAATAATATCATAGTAGTTAGCTGGAGTTCTTTTTATATTTTCTTTCAGTTGATGGAGATCAAAACTTTTTCATACACCCTTGGTCTGGTTTCTGAAAGATTTTAAAACTGTTATTTAAAATGCAGTTAAATGTGATGTACTGCTGTTTTGTAACCTGGCCTCTGAGAATCTGATTGGCTGGCATATCAGAGATTTGGTCCAATAGTTGAACCAGCGCTTTTAATCGGTAACAAAAGGGGTGATATTAACCTGCAGCCGGGTAACCATGGCAACAGTACTTCTGATTTCATCCTACGTTACTGTACCTGAACTCTCAGTGGAGAAACCAACTGAACCAAACTGACAAACCATTGAGCTTGTCTTGTCAGTAGCAAAAATGCAGTACCATTTTGAGGAGCTTGTACTTTACTTGAGCATTTCCATTTTCTGCTACTTTATCCTTCTGTTACATGACATTTCAGAGTCAAATATTATACTCTTTACTACAATTATGTGATACATGTACTTAGCAACTTCAGATCAATTATACAAAGTCTATTTATCAAATTAATTGTGATATCCAGCAGTGTACAACTTAATGTAACCACTGTAGACATTACGTTACTAGTGACCCGTTATGCCTTTTTTCATTGAAAGGGAATAGAAAGCAATATGAAATAATTCAAAGTGCGATATAGTTTATTTACATTTTATTTATTTTTATTTTATATATTATAGTTACTCTTTTATTTCATTTCAAGGTTTGGATATTTGTGAACATTTATTTGCAAAGAAAATAGATTCTGATAAAGTTGGACATTATATTGTGTTGTTCAAAACTATTGTTAACTGTTAATTGTTAATTGTTATGCACACTAAACGTATGATGTACAAAATTAGGAGACCGCCAGCTGGTCACCTGACATCAGCTACAGAGCTCCGTGCTACAGAGCTCAGTGCTACAGAGCGGCAGTTGCTAGCAGTACAGAGTGAAGCAGCTACATAGCTCAGTGCTACAGAGCGGCAGTTGCTAGCAGTATAGAATGAAGCAGCTATAGAGCTCCGTGCTACAGAGCGGCAGTTGCTAGCAGTATAGAATGAAGCAGCTACAGAGCTGAACTAACCAATCAGAAGCGAGAAGGTAAACGTTAGGGAATCAGAGAGGCAGATACAACAGAATATCCTGACTGTTAAATATGTAAATATGTAACCAATAACTGTGTAAGATAAACATGTAAATAATTAACTGACTTAACTTTGTAATACATTTCTGGTAAATAAACTCAAATATAAATTATATTAAATTCTCTATAATTTTGTCTCAAATCCATTGTAGGCCCCCGATTAATGGCAGACTTTGTAATATGAGCAAATATTGTCAATGTCAATGTCAATTTTATTTCTATAGCACATTTAAAAACAATAGCAGTTGACCAAAGACCTGAACAGGGTCAATGTCAAATACATAAATAACAAAAAGTAAAAAACCCTCCAACCAAAATACATCCCAGGGAAACAAACAACAACACTTCAAAACTTCATAATCCAGGTTAACGAGGGTTAAAAGCTGCAGCAAACAGGTGCGTCTTAAGCAGTGATTTAAACGTTTGTAGAGGCTGTGCAGCTTTAATATGCCTGGGGAGGTTGTTCCATAAGGTGGGGGCACCCACTGCAAAGGCTCTATCGCCCTTATTTTTTAGCAAATATTGTATCGTTGTGGAAAGAAACAATATAATGTTGTATTGCGATAAGACTTGGGATTTCCAGCCCTAATTTGTTGCATCTTGTTTTGTCTGCGGTCTGTTTGATATAATAGCCAGTTTAGGATTGGCGGGGGAAATTGGCGTGCTACAGGCCGAGGGCGGTGGGCTGCTTTAGCCTATCACAGACACATCTGAAAGCCCCGTTTGAAGCCAGCAGGAGTGGGAGATGAAAGTCCTGGCACAGCACACACTTTGACATCATAGAAACCCAACTCCCTCACAACACTCAGCGGCTCTAATGGCTGTGTTAAAAGGTACTTTTAAATACACCGATTTACAAGTGGCTGCTGGCATGGTCCCTGTGGTCTTTGTTCTGAATCCAACGTTAATGAATTCTACATCATAAACAGGAAAGCAGCCAGAGGAGATACAGCCGAGCACAATAGTGCTTTTTTATTTGAGATTGGGTTAGTTAACATCCAGGGAAAATGTAGCATATATATATATATATATATATATATATATATATATATAGAGAGAGAGATATATCCAAGGCAGCAGTTTTCAGATTATGTGCTTACATAATTCCAAAAGGTTTCTCCAATGTTTCCTCAATTACTTTTTTAATATTATATCGGATTAGTAAAAAAAATGTGACCATTGGATGAATGGTTGCTGGTAACAAGCAATGTAGATATTGCGTTAAAGACTAGCCCCCCCACTCAGATCAGCTGGTATTTGATCTATAATGGAGTGGGATGGAAATTTGGAAGTTACCCAAAACCTTTGACTGGTATGTATATATATTATTATTATTTATTTATTATATTACATATACTGTATAGACTTTATTGACTGAGTCTAGGGATGCAAAACAAGGAAGGAACAGGTAAAAGGGAAGAAATGCAAGCAAGGAATGAATTAAAAGAAAATAGAAGGAAAGGAGAAAGGGAATACAGAATAAGAGTAAATAAAGAAAAAGGAACAAAGGTAGAAGAGGGGAAGAAAGAAAAGGGGAGGAAAAAACGGTTTAGAAAAGGATAGAAGAATGGACGGAGTGCAGGATATATAGAAAGGAATATAAGAAAGGAATGAGGGAATAAAAGGACGTGCACAAGAAGAGAAAGGAAAGGAAGAGAGAAAATAACTTAGGAACAGAAGGAAGGAATAATAGAAATAGGGAAAGAAGAGGAAAGTAGGAAGAAAGAAGAGGAGGAGTGAAATGGAAAGAAACGAAAGTAAGTAAGTAAGTAAGCTAAATTGAATTGATTTCAACCAGCCGTGTTCCTACACAGCAGCAGTCAATGTGGTACATACAGCAACAATAACAACAAAACGTTAAAATAATATTAATTACAGAGCTTAACTTTTCTTAGCTTTTCATGAGAACAGAAATTGAATGTTGTCAACCTGTGGGCCAAAGATTAAACCATTCAAATTACCTAAGGCTGGAACTAACATTTAATTTCAATTACGCAGTTTTTTTTATTTAGTCTATAAATGTCATAAAACTGTTAAAACTGTGCATCACAATTTCCCCCAAAAACCAAGGTAATGTCTTGAAATTGCATGTTTTATCTTACCAAAACAGTCTGAAAACACCAAAGTATTCAGCCATAAATCAGCCTGTATAAAGTAATTAGAGCATGAAGGATTTTTTGTGATGAAATTATTATCAAAATGAATGACATGTTGCCCTGTGTCCATGTCTTATTTGTGACTAAAGTGATGTTGATTTTGATTGAGGACATCCAAGGAGAGGAAAGAAGAGAGAAGGTAAAAGGTAAAGAAGATGGTAAGCAATGGAAATGATAGAAGGGAATTAAAGAGGATGTTTTACTGATTGTAGCGCCGCATGCGGGGGCAACGCTTAAAGCTTCCACCTCTGTGAGAACTATCTGGAAATGCAAGCGAGACAGTGAGCCGTGCTTAAGAGGAGACATGAGTGCAAAGTCCTCCCTTCCTCTGAAGAACATGTGTGACATTTGAGACATAATTGACACTGCATCCCCCCCCATTCCCACCATTGCTCCTCGCAGCCCTTCATTTTCCCAGGGGTGACCCCGCTTGCTCCAATGAAGTGCTCTTCACAAGGTTGACACTCGAAAAAAAAGGTCAGATCCAGAGTGACATATGAAGCATGGAAGAAATGAGATGGAAACTCCCGCCATCCATCTCGCAGTCTGGATCAAGACACCAAGCTGACCTTTAGCGGTGTATCAGCCTCAACAAGCTCACAAAGTGTACGTGGGAGAGCGCTGCATGTTACTGTTGGTCTGAGTGTGTTTATATAAGGCAGAAGGAAGGACGAGACGGCAAAACATTAGCTCATATTCATCATCTTAACATGCAACGAGTTCATATGAGAAAAGTTATGCACACTAAAACGTATGATATATATACAAAAACCAGTAGACCGCCTGGTCAGTTATGAGAGATGACATAAGTAGTAAGTAAGCTAAGTTCAAGAAAAAAGATTGTGGTTTGTGTCACTCCCTGATTTGAGTCAAGTGCAGATTTGAGTTGTGCATGCGTCACTTTGTGACAAGTAACCTACTAGCTAACGTGAGACTTCTGTAAAAATGGACCTACTTAACGAAGTTGGTTCACTGCTGGCTACAAGTTAGCATTAAACACAACAAAGGCTGTCAGTTGAATGGCGTTTTGAGCTAACGTTAGCAACCAAACAACCATAGTTAGCTAAAACGTTTTTGAAATGACTGCTAGCTTAGCTGAAAGCTAGCAATCAAACACAACAAAGGCTGTCAGTTGAATGGCGTTTGAGCTAACAATAGCAACCAAACAACCATAGATAGCTAAAAGGTTTTTGAAGCTAGCAGTCAAACACAACAAAGGCTGTCAGTTGAATGGCGTTTTAAAGAAACGTTGGCGATCAGACAACCATAGATAACTAAAACGTTTCTGAAATGATTTCCATCTTCTGTTATTGTTTGTAATGAGAAAAGTTTATTATTTTATGGATTTGACAAATTTTAGTATGACAGTTATGTCATAAACCGTTTAAATCTGAACATGCACGACTCAAATCTGCATTTGCACATTCCAAGGAACACGCATTTCCTGAGTGAAAGTATTTTGTTTTGCCCGGGAAGCAAACTCCCAAACGCTCCCTGGCTTGGAAGTCTTTTTTTTAACACTCAACCATCCACCTTTATAAACGACCAGCCGTGTTCCTATATAGGTGGTACATACAGAAACAATAACAAGAAAATTGTTGAGTTTTAAAAAGTTAATATGTCTGAAGGAGCCAGGTTAGAAATTATGCATACTTCTGTCCCCGTTTTCCCCCTCTTTTTCCTCTGTCTGTAAAGAACCACAGGTCAGGTCTAGCAATTAACATATGGAAAGGGGCTTCCTGCTATGCAACAAAAGTTGGTCTTATGTCTCCTGTCCCCTGGGGTCCTGGTCTAGGCTAAGACAATACAATGTTGATTGGACTATGTTGATGTCAGAGTTTCACATTTACAATACAGAACCATTTGCTCTGTAACCAAAACGACCCCAAAGATGCAGAAGGCAGGTTGTCATTGGTCAGCAAAGATGCGCTGCATGTTGTCATGACAACAGCGGACCAATGAGAATGGATTTGTATGTGCCAGGTGAAAAGGAACCGCCCTTAGATGCAGGGGATAAAACAGTGGGACTTAGGACTTTTCATGACTGGTTTCACGTGACTCCATCAGGGGGAAGCGTGGATCCAGTCCGCTGTCAGCTGCAGTGTTATTATGTTTGTCTGTATTGTCTTTGTGTCTGATTGTCTTTGTCTTATCATCTTCATCACTGCTGTTGCATTAAACCTTTTCCTAAATTCTCAATTCGACCCTCAGCCTCCTTTTCCTCAGAGATCCAAACGAACGCAAAGTTAGTTATGAATTTCAAACAAAACGTTCAAATAATATGAATTACACAGCTTAACCTTTCGTAGCTTTTCATGACAACAGGCTCACTTAAAGCACGTCTTGCCCTTGAAATTGAATGTTGTCAACCTGGTGGCCATAGATTAAACCATTCAAAACATTCTTACCTACGGCTGGAAGTAACAATTAATTTCAAAAACAATTATTTTTTTGATTTAGTCTATAAAATGTCATAACACAGTAAAAACTGTGCAACACAATTTCCCCCAAAAACCAAGGTAATGTCTTGAAATTGCATGTTTTATCTGACCAAAACAGTCTGAAAACACCATATTATTCAGCTATAAATCAGTCTCTATAAAGTAATGAGAGCATGAAGGATTTTTTGTGATGAAATTATTATCAAAATGAATAACATGTTGCCATGTGTCCATGTTTGACATGTGAGTAAAGTGATGTTGATTTTGTTTGAGGGCATCCAACAAGCATCCGTTGAATGATGTCTTCTATGACGTGACATGCAGCAGTGGGAACAGCAGATGTTGGGATTTGAATAATAACCGAGGCAGGGAACATAAATCAGAAACTAAAATAAGAACAGAGTTTGGATTTATGGTGCAGCCTCCAGCTCAGAGGGGGAGAAACACACCTGAGCTTCCTTCACTGAAAAGGTAGAGGAAAAGAAATACTTTGGCCTTTGTACAAGGGAAAATATTTTTAATGTAATGAATGAATGTCTTTAATAACTTCACAAATCATGGCTACCTTTTTCTAGCCGTGTGCATCACTATTAGGTGTCCCCTGAAAACAGTTTCTATTGTTGTATGCGTTACATGCAGTGTGTTTTCACTCATGTGTGCAGTGTCTTTTCTTATCTGGTTTTTGCAGGATGTTTTCTTAAGTATGCTTGGCCAGTTTGGGCTGGTTTTGGTTTTGGAAAGCAAAAGTAAGCAATTGCTTGTTGTGACATAGTCATTGAGGTATCAAAAAAATCATTATCACAATTATTTTGGTCAATAATGAAATTAGGATTATTTAAAAGGTGCTCTAAGCGATGTCACCAATCAATTTTTAGGCTTAAATTGTGTCACATACAGTAAACATCTCCTCACTAACCGCTAGCTGTCTGTCCCCGGAACACACTGTAAAAAAACATCTCCTCACTATCTGCCAGCTGCCTGTCCCCAGAACACATACTGTAAAAAACCTCTCCTCACTATCTGCTAGCTGCCTGTCCACTGAACACACTGTAAAAAAACATCTCCTCACTATC
>NC_048426.1:1916787-2001874 GCF_013103735.1 Etheostoma cragini | reverse complement strand
TGTCCCCAGAACACACTGTAAAAAAACATCTCCTCACTATCTGCTAGCTGCCTGTCCCCAGAACACACTGTAAAAAAATATCTCCTCACTCTCTGCTAGCTGCCTGTCCCCAGAACACACTGTAAAAAAACATCTCCTCACTATCTGCTGGCTGCCTGTCCCCTGAAAACACTTTAAAACACATCTCCTCACTATTTGCTAGCTGCCTGACCCCTGAACACACTGTGAAAAACATCTCCTCACTATCTGCTAGCTGCCTGTTCTCTAACCACACTGTAAAAAAACATCTCCCCCTTTCCTGCTAATAGACACCGCTGCGACCAATTAACGATACAACTTCTGTCAATATATATGTAATTTATAAAAGGTGTCTAGTGTCAGTGTATTGGACGTGGCTGCGGTCGAACACCACCACGTCAGGGAGGCCAAAGCGTCAAAAAGCTTTCCCGAAAAGCTACCTTAGTGGGGCGGCCTGAGCGGTGGCAGTGTGTACATTCAGTGGGTAAATTTACACGTGTTCAGATCAAAAAATCGAGCTAAAATCAAAATCCCAATTAAAATTCAATTAACTGCACAGCCCTAACTGGTCTGATGCATACATACTTGACAATTTTCCAAATGAGTATGACATCCGGGTAATATTGGCATTCTGCAGATTTTATTGTTGGCATACTGCATGCTATATGCTACATTTGGGCCAAATCAGTATGTCCTACTAGTGAATACAGGAATCCCAACCAATCAGAGTAAACATTACCTTCCCTTTGACCATCACAAACCACAGGGACAGTAAATGAAAGACCGTTTTAAGAATTTTGAAAAGCTTTATTTATTACTTGTGCAATAATTTAGGCTTCCAATAATTTAAAAAATATCATGTCTGTGACAAGCGACACACGTCTAAAATATACTTGTTGTTTTTACCTCCTGTAACAAAATGAACTGCCTTTAAAATTCATGTGAAACTATTGCTCCAATAAGTAAAACAGAACACGGTTACATTCTCTTTAACACCAACTGTATGAAGACGACATATTATAATTTCTTAAAGAATGTATCGTAATAACATTGAATAAAGCGATGAAGGCGTTCTTCATCAAACACCGTTCTTTAAAACATCCTAGCTATTATTACAAAGTGAATAGTGAGACCAAGCATCACCAGAACTACAGCAGTCAGCACTTACCATACAGTGATGTCATTTACATCTAGAGTTAATGTAAAAACTGTGCACAACATACAGTAGCTACCATAAGAAGTAGTAGTAATATGGCACACATGAGCTAAATACTTAAGACAGCATTTAGAACCATCTGTCCAGACCAGATGATATCGTGGACGACGAGGGCTTGGAGCCAGAGAGAGAACCTTTGTTTATTAAAATTAATAATATCAAAATCACAAAGCTGGAAATATGACAACAGTCTTATTAGAGAACAAAACCCTCAAATATTTTGACATTAAAAACCCGTCTTCTGCCAAGAGTGTATTTTTTTTCATTTCAAGCCAGCTTCTCCGGAAAAGGAATATGATCCCTTCTATTGTCTTTATAATCTTACACGTGTCTAAAGAAGTGTGCACGAAAAACCTAAACTCCTTCAGTAATGTATGTATTTAACACGACTCTGGATCCAAGCCCGTGAGCTGGGGTTCTGTTTCTCTACCCTCTCTAAAATGTCTCTGTGATCTTTCTAACAATGCAACGTGCTCTTCTATTGGACGTGCTATCCATCCGAGTCTGGACACACTCACAGTAACGGCGGATCACGCAGGAGGAGAGTTCGTTCAGTTGGAGTCCTGAATCTCCGTCTCTGAAGCCTCTTGGTCTGCGTCCACATTCGACTGGTCCTCATCTAGAGAAGTAAAAAAAACATGCAGATGCTGGATCACTCCCCAGTCTTTTAACGAGATATAAAGCTGAGTTTGAAACCCTTCTCCGGATCTCACTACCACTGCAGGTTCTTCAACAGGACCTGTGTCACGGTACCCTGCACACAACAAGACAAAAACAAGACAGCAGCCATGCCAGCAGCTCTGTGGGACTGCACTCAGACACAGAGACGCTTTAAAAATAGATGCAGATGGATGTTTTGCAGGTATAAGATAAGATGGTGAACATGTCCACCATGCTCTTGAATTAGCATGTTAGCCCAACCCATTCTCACACCCAACTCGCCAAAAACCTAAGTGGTAGATAATTATGTAAAAACAACCCTTCTGCATTACACCGGATGATGTAATATTAAGATCAACTACGGTATCTAGTAGTATAAAAGGTTGGTCGGGGGGGGGGGGGACAGGACTGCCACCCAGGAGACCGGGGTTCGTGTCCCGTTTTTTTCACTGAAACGTACATTTTGTAGACCCACCATTTTATTTTATTATTAATACGTAAATATTTAATTTCATTACAGTGCAATATGTATTTATTATGAATACTTAACCATTTGATTTCATTACTGTGCAATATTTATTAAACAATCTCTCATATTTAATACTTAATACTACTATTTTTTGCATAATGTGTATGCAAACCCTTTATCTTTCTTACTATTTCATATATATACATATTTGCTTTCAGGAATGTGTACCACTCTTTTTTTTCGGCACTACTTACATTTTACATTTTATATTTTTATCATTTGTGTTGACACTGTAAAGGGGTGGCTCCAATCTAATTGCACAGGTACTGCACTTGTGTATAATGACAATAAAGGCATTCTATTCTTTTCTACCATCTTTTCCTAAACCTTCTTGTGTCACATGTCAGTTAAACGTACGTCCTGACTCGGAGCATCAATAGCAACGCCAAGAGTCCCGACCAAGCTGGTGTAATTATGACACTAAAGGAGACTTTACAGCGCTTAAGGGACATGCCCAAGGGTCCATATCTGATGAGATTGGAGTGAGAATGTGTTGGTTAGCATGGTAACTTTGCCAGTTAGTACAGCTGAGGCTGATGGTAATGTCAATACTTTTTCAGGTATTTGGTAATAAGCCAAAGCATTAGAAAAATTAGAAGTTGTGTAGCTCACCAAAGTTGGAACATGAATGTCTATACAAAATTCCACAGCAATCCGTTCAATTGTTGTTGACACATTTAGCTCAAAACCACTAATGTGAACCTCATGGCGGCGCTAGAGGGATAGTAAGGGGATCACTAAAGTCAGGAGGACGCATCCTCTCTGGAACATGAATGTCTAAAAAGTCTAGTATCAGGCTGTACTGTGAACCCGTTATACTTTAAATACTTTAAATATGCTACACACAAGTGTTTTCAAGCGTTAACATTGTTTTTTTCATGGACATATTTCTAAAGGATTTGAAAGTCAGGAGCCAGTTTTACAAAAGCAAATTACGAGTATGCATAATCAGTGGCAACACATTTCTTTTCAATGATCGTTGTTTACAAATTGTAGTTATATTTCTGAGTCCTGCAGGGCTCCTCATGCACATGCTCACGCACAGGAGTCCTTGTATGCAGTTGGTTCTGGTTGGTTCATTGTGTAAGAATCAATAGGAAAGGAAATAATCTCATGTGGAAACTTTAATTAATAAGGCCCCAGATCTTTAATAAACTCTAACTGAATAGAAAACTCCCAGACAAGTTGTTTAGCCCAGTGGCAAGTGTCTTTATTTTTGAGGAGGGTCACACAGACACAACACTGATGGCAGCATTAATGTAGAGCCAAATAGTTTAATGGACTATTAAAAAGCTATATGACAGATTCCACAGGGCCCTACATTAAGTCAGTGCTAAAAGCTGACTGGAGATTTGAAAATATGACTATGTCTAAGTTTCCAATCAAGCCGCCTCACTGTAACTGTAGTTTAAAGAATTTCTTAAAACTACATTAAACAACAATTCCCAGTGGCTTAGGCCTGGTGGGCCACCAGGCTTGCAGTGCACTGGGGGAAACCTTGGAGAAATTACAAAAAAACTATCTAGATAGGATGTCCCTTTTAAAATGAGTTCTCACAGCGTTGGCAACACACCCCAAATCTAAATATAAGTGTGGTGATTGTTGCATTTCACAACATCACGTGATCCTCAGAAGCAGCATGAATGCTGAAAACGGCAAAGGAAATATGCTGATCCACACTGGATAGCATGGACTGAGCTAAAAAGTTAGCGTTCCCTCTAATGATTCCCCCTGGGTGGAGATTACGTTATGACTCCAGCAGCGTCTGACTCAATGTTACAATTCAGTTCTCATTCCAGTCGTGCATGTCATCCGAGGTCTGTGCCACAGTATGTCACTATACTTCCGTCCTCCATTCAGAGAATGAAGTGTCGCTTGCATAAAGAAGTCATTACAGGAAATAACCTTCTATGGGTTTAAAGAGACGGATGTGTGTTCTTGTTATTTCTGACGGTGATGAAGCTCCTCATGTTTGGAGAGACACTTAACAGCTGCTTGAATGACTACATGAACCCGGCCGGTGGGGAAAGCAACTAAATACATTTACTCAAGTACTCTACTGGAGTATAATTTGGACTACTCACTACATTTCAGAGGAAAATATTGTACTTGGGGCTCCTCGTAATATCTCAGATGACTCAGTTGTTATCCGTTCCACCAAAGAATCATTTCCCCTCTAAACCTGTTAGATAGACTCATTTGAATAATTGTCGGAAGCCTAAAGAGGTAAAATGATTCAATATTTCACCAAAAGCTTCAAAAATAAATACAAAATTGTTATGAGAACGTTGTCCCTCTCCCATTATTTATCTCATAACCTCATTGAACAACCCCAATTTATCGGGTGACCCTTTGGGCTTGGAGCCTTTGGACCAAACGTCCTCATATAAAGCACATAAAACTAGCTCCACCTCGAGCAGCTGCAACTGTAAAATGTAAAAAACTTTGAGCCCTCGGAAAATCGACTTAAAGCTATAGTGTGTAGTTTTTGCCGGTTTTGTTTCATCCACATGACACAAGCCGTGGTTGCGCACCACGCCTACCTCTCCTCCACACAGTTACTTGTAACCAAGAAGGACATTGAGGATTAAAAAAACATGATAGAGTCCATCATGTTTTCAGGAGAGGTTCTTATCCTCACTGGAGTTCGCAAAAGTCGCCAGACGCCAAAATCTTCTGATCATGGTTGCAGCTGTCGCCGTGGTCCTGCTCCACGTCCTGCGATGCCCTGTTACGTCCTGCTACCAGGTTTCTCCTTAAAAGGTGTTTTTCCTCGCCACTGTCGCATTGTTGCTTGCTCTGGAGGGAACTACAGGAACTTTCCTTGTAAATTATAGAGTGGTCTAGACTTACTCTATATGTAAAGTGTCTCGAGATAACTCTTGTTATGAATTTATACTATAAATAAAATTGAATTGAACTGAATGGCCATACTGAGAAATCCAGAGAGAGTTGTGAGGACCCGACAGCCTTAATTAGTTTTGTAACAACTAGGGAGAAACGCTACTGCAAATATTCAGTGGGCTGCATATCATGGAACTGAATCCGGAAGCTTCAAAACCTTTTTGGCTTATGCGCCAGGCGAGAAAGTCTCACAGGAATGGGCTCCGTCATGAACGTAGGATCCAGATCTTATAATACATCCACGGCATTAGTTATCCAGGACACGCTGGTGATCCAGGGAATGGGTGATGCAGGACATGGGTGATCCAGGACATGGGTGACGCAGGACATGGGTGATCCAGGACATGGGTGATGCAGGACACGGGTGATGCAGGACACGGGTGATGCAGGAGATGGGTGATCCAGGGCTAGGGTGATCCAGGACATGGGTGATGAAGGACAGGGGTGATCTAGAACATGGGTGATCCAGGACATGGGTGACGCAGGACATGGGTGATGCAGAACATGGGTGATCCAGGACATGGGTGATGCAGGACATGGGTGATCCAGGGTATGGGTGATGCAGGACATGGGTGACGCAGGACATGAGTGATCCAGGACATGGGTGATCCAGGATATGGCTGATGCAGGACATGGATGATCCAGGACACGGGTGATCCAGGACATGGGTGATCCAGGACACGGGTGATCCAGGACATGGGTGATGCAGGACAAGGGTGATGCATGACGCAGAGGGGCCAACTTTGAATGCTGAGTGTTTACAGTCATGAAGCGATTCTCACTGCAGTATGCTACATATTACACCTTTAAGTAAAGGATCCGAGTACTTCAGCCCTGGGTCAATTATAAATGACAGAAATAACAGAAAGGAACCTTTCCACTGCGGCATCACCCCAAATAAAACAACCCCTCAGTGACCTCGCCCTCCTCCTCACCTGCAATTTGTTGGTCTGCACTCTGCCTCTCCATTTGTTGGTCTGCACTCTGCCTCTCCATTTGTTGGTCTGCACTCTGCCTCTCCGTCTGACCGTCCGGAGAGCTCGGCTCGTCCGGCGGCCAGCGGAGCTCGCCGCTCTCCACCTCGGCTCCATCCATTGGCTCGACCACGATGGAGGGAAGCCTCTTGGACAGCTTTGGATACCTTTCATGGGTATCCAGGAAGATCTGTTTAAAGCTTGTGTAAGGTTTAACTGGAGGGTTATCATATTCGAAGGGGATATGAACATCATCATTCATAAAATGTGTGAGAACAACAATGCGGTAAAAATCGGATTAGGAAAAAATGAGTGTGTATCAGATGAAAGATTTGCAGCTGGACTTCACTGACTTATTACTTTGGTCTCCGACTTGAGATATGCATAAGCTTTTTATATTTTCTAATCAGATATGAAAACATTTTTACACATTATTGGTCTAGTTAGGATGTATGAAACTGGGACTTAGAAGCTTTTTATATAGAAACTGAAAGAAATATATAGCAGCGCTTGATTCATTGGTGCTACATCTTGTAAAACTACAATTAGGTCTTCCCAAAATGCCTTTCAGCGAGCTCTAAATCAGCCAATAGCAGGCCTCCGAAGGTGACATGTCAGAGCTGCATTACTTCTGTCTAGCAATATCAACATATGCTATTAAGGATAGTATTCATAAAAATCTTTTTCATTTCTTCTGTTATTGCAAAAGAGAGATTTCCATGAAAAGTGCAATGGCAGGTTTATATGTTTTGTGTTTTTTTAATTCGGTTTGTTTTAAATTTAACAGAATTCCTGTATATTATATTACACTCTTAGCTGATGTAATACATATTGACTGATATTGACATGGTTAATATGAGCATGGATATTTTTATCAATTATGTTACTCTCAGCAACTTAATACAGACCAACCCTGGTTAATTACAGGACAAGAGGTGTACTTGATTTTAGAATTTAGTGGAAAACTACATTATTTACTGTCTAAGTTACCTATAAACATTGTTTTAACTGCAGTTGAATTACTGTATTTGAATGGGTCCAGACTCTAATGGATATATATGTTACATACATCTAAAAAACTAAAATGTCAGTCCATTTAGTTATCTTGAGCTTTTTTTACCAAAGAAAGTCAATTCCAGCAGATATCAGACTGACAAGTTAAAAAACATAAGCAGCACAGACAGAAATTTGGAGAATTTATCAAACGAAACAATCTCAGCGGCGCCAATAGAAAGCATGAGTGGTCACTCGTTAGACCAAATGACGGTACATTATGTCCGTATAGTAGTAGAGGAGAAATCACTCAGCTGGATAAAACACACATTTACTCACAGTCCACATACTCGCCGTCGTCACGTCAACCCACATTTTACTCCTGTGACTCACCACAATGTGCTGTCTACTCCAATAAAACACAACTGCAACAAACACACACACAGACACGCACACACACTTGGAAGGATACTTCGCCCTGATCTGCTCCTGCTCCACCCCCGCTGAAGTCCTCCGTACCGGGCTCCAGAGAGTTCATCACTTCAGTCATCCTGGAAGGAAAACACATGCTGACGATCACCAACCAATCAACTGTCTGTATGTTTGCTCTGTTTCCTTTGGCGGCTTTTTGTCTTGAGTTGGCTGATGTGACGGGGTATTACTCAATAATTGCTGTCCAATATGGAAAGAAACCATGAACTATGACTACTTTGGGGTGGCAGTAGCTCAGTCTGTAGGGAGTTGGGTTGGGAACCGGAGGGTCACTCTGGTCCCCGTACAGACCAAAGAACAGAGTGTGGATTGGTGGCTGGAGAGGCATTGTGGATCCTTGAGGTCCTTTCCGTCCTCATATAACATCTGAACATAAAACCGGCGTTGTTTCCAATCATCTTCTCCGCAGAGGAGATGCCACGCCACAATGTGCCATCATGGCGTCCTTCACCTCCACCTCATCCGTGGTTTTCTTATATCTGGACCAATATTACCACAAACATATTGCCTCTTTAAAAACCAGCCAACAGGACCAGCCTTCTGCTCACTAGACTTCAACGTGACAACTTTTCAGAAACACTTTTAATACAATTAGACCAGCAGTTGCTGTTGCCATGGGTACGAGCGTTTGAGATGGTATGCCTCTGATTGTCAGAGCAGGGCACTTTGCCTGGATGCACAAGCAAGGCCGAGGGCTGATCTGGGGGGTTTCCATGTGTGCCGCTGCGCAGCATGTACCAGGACTGGTTGTCGTTGTGAGACTTTGTGAGACCTGGGATTGCTTCTGCTCCCTTTTTACCGGGACAATACAGCCTTTATTTCCTCATCAGAGGCCGGTATTGTTAATCCGGAGGGAATGTGTGCGGTCAGTGCGGCCGGTCCCATGAAGGCAGCAACTGGAGAAGACGAGCTCGGCACATGATCCCCGTCTGATCTCTGAGAAGTGCATTCACCGAAGCAGAACAGACACAAGAATATAAATGTGGATGCCAGGAGGGAAGCTTCTCTTGTGCTTTTTCTTTCTTTTTTTTCCCCCCCTCTCCCCGGCTGAATAGTAATTTGGGGCTTATTTGAGCCATTAGGCCTAAACAAGGTTATCCATGTGGTAACGTCTGCCTGTTTAGTCTGCAGGAAGCCGCTTCACTTCTGCCTGAACAGAGGAAGGAAATGTCAGGACTCGTTGCATTTGTCGGTTCCAAACGTGATATCTTGCATTGTGCATTTGCAATGTAATACATCCACGATAGGCCTTGAGTTGAATTTAGCACAGGGTAAAATGATTTGATCTTTAAACTAATTATTCCCCGCTGGAGCCCTGTTTTATTTTGGATTTCACTCATGTTAAAGTAAATCCCACCTAAAGCCCTATTTGCACTGGGCTAGTATTACCTGGGGAGCTCTAGTAGTTAATAATACGTAATAATAAGCATAATAAGTACAGAGGTTGTCTGTGATGTTAATCCATGTGCATATCTGCCATGTCAGTAATTAACTACCATATTTCACCAAACAGAGGTTATATGAAAATATTAGTTCCATGTGAATTAGCATATTTGTGATTTAGGGTCATGCTGGCTCCAAGTTATGTTTTTTTTTTTTGCTACACTACACACTACACTATACTACACTGTATCCATTTTTCCCCCACCCCTATTGTTCACGTACATCTTTGCTTTCCAGCACTCTTCTTCTTCATTGCCATTGTTGGTGCCATTCTGCACTTCTTTGCACATTGCTCCATAGCACTACTAGTGTTGAAAAACTCTACACGGTACCTTTGAGTAGGGAAGCACCGAATCCAGATTTTTGGGGTAAGGCTGGTTAAGATTCTGCCAAATCTGAAACCTAATAGTGAATCCTCCTCCTATCCTCAGTCCATTAACGCAGTTAACACATTAATGAAGACAACAGCGTCCTGTGCTGGGACTGTCCTTCCTTTGACGTACCTGAAGTTGCTACATTTTCAGCTGCTGTCTGTAGATTCCTTCATGCACAACTTGTACTCTTTTAGATATTTCATACGCAAATGTTATAACCGCGGCAATGTTGTGTGTGGTTTAGGGTCCTCGCCACCACGAGACACATCGGCATTGCAAAATTGAACACGTAGCTCGACTTGAATGGCCTTCTTTTGACTGAAAGCACTGCCAAACAGCACTTCTTCTTCTCCCATGTTCCATTTTTACTTTCTCTTGTCCACCTCCATAAACCCCTTCTCTTAATGCAGTGACCAGTGTAGCGCTTTGTAGGGTTCGGTGTGGAAACTGTTTGGGAAGGCACTTTCAAAAAAACACCTGAAAGGTGATTGGATGAACCATCTGTCTGTCCTGCCCACCAAGCGTTCGTCACACACACCTTAGTCTATAGCCACAACGTTCCTCTTCCAGGGTTGCTCCGATGCCACTGGAAATTCCACCAGATTTCACTTTATTCAGCCGGAAATCCATTACCTTCTTTTTTTATTGTGTTGGCAGCTAGATTATCAATCCAATCTGAGTTCCCTGTTGCGTTATACACGGCTGGCCGAATGAAACACACCATTTGAAGACATCCGTTTTGGGTTTTAGGACATTTCACTGTGCATTTGTCAATGTTTTCTGATTGTATAGACCAGTGGTTCCCAAACTGTTTCAGCTCAAGACCCAAAAGAGAAATTTGGTGTCTCCACGGGACCCAAATTTACAAAAATACACCATGTTTCTATTGTAACATCTACATTTTTAAACTGTGGACAAAAGACGGAACAAACCATGAATTTAAATGTATATGAAGTATATTCATTCCTTTATAAAAGTAACCAAAAACAGAAAAGGTCTCTATTCTCCTTTCTGGGTCTCACCCCTTTCTCAACTCATCTTCTTATCCCAATTAAACAGGTCTGCGACCCATTTTGGGTCCCGACCCTAAGTTTGGGAAACATTGGCATAGACTACTAAATAACAGGGAGATTAACAATTGATAATGACAACAGTTGTTAGTCAGAGCCAAAAAAAATCAACTGCACGAGCCAAAAACCCACAGAAGCACCTTGATCTGCAGCAGCATCACAGACTAGGAGTTTGAAGCCAGATACTTGCACCCAAAATATGAAAAACCTCCTTTCCTCATGCCAAAATATCCATAAAAAGAATTCTTCTTGCGGTCTCATTTGCATTTTAATGTTGTTTTTTTTCAGATGAATGATGTGCATCTGGTGTGACCTCACAGATTACAATGCCTCCTCTTCTTCTGTCCATCTTGAGATTCATCACGGTGGACACGGTCCAGTTAAAGGAGCAGCAGCTTTCAAACAATCAGCTCAATTCCCATATTTCATTTATTTGCAGATAAAGGATATTGAGACTTCTCTCAATATCCTTCATCTGCAAATATGATTCAGTAGAACGACCGCTCTACTCTCTCTCTCTCTTTCCTCTTATCGCCCCAGCTGCACTTCCAACATTTTTATTTTTTCCAATGCTGTTGCTAAATCACAGCCAGCAGCAACACCACCTCCTCCATTGCAGATTCCCCAGATAAACCCAGTAAGTTTTTAAAGCCCAAGGACATGAAATAAAAATTAAATCCGTGTCCAAATATAGCAATACCTTCACTTCTGACATGTTCCAATGCTCTATTTTGCCAAAATTCACATTTCCTATATTATTTTCTTTTACTCCAATGGTTCAAAACCCTTAGTTTTACGCATTTAAACATTATGCAGATCTACCTGCATGGCACACACAACAGGTAGTTAGTTTATTGCAGGTAGCCCACCATAAATATATTTAAATAGCAGTGTGTAGCTATACAACACAGGTGCTACTCTTTTACAGACCTTTTTACCCACAAACCCCACAAACTGAGCATCACTAGAAAACAGTTCTATGAATTTTCCTATACATCTAAGGTCCATTTCGATAAAAATGAAAATTAAACACATCAGTCAATCAGTTAGTTTTATAAAACCGAACAAAAGGAGATTTTAGTTGAGTGTTTGAAATGAATGATTGTTTGAGTGGTTATAGAATAAAAAGCTCCGTGGCCTCACCTGTCTGCGGGCTGATCCAGTGTCTCAGAGCAGGAAGGTCTACGTCCTCCGCTGCTTCATCACACTGATGCTGATGAGGATGATGATGATGAGGATGGTGATGATGCTGGTGATGATGATGATGATGATGCGGGCTGTTGTGGGCGACAGGCGGAGGGGCCAGGAGGCTCCCGGTGAAGTTGCCGATCGTGTTGAAGTGTTCAGAGACTGCGCAGTGGAGCGGGCCGGTGCTGCATTCAAGGACTGTCGGAAACGTTGGAATTTACGAGGGGGAGCGTGCGTCCGATGTGTGTGTACAGGTGGAAGTTGGCTCAAGTTAAAGAAGCAATAACACGCTACAGAAATACTCTGTTACAAGTCAAAGTACTCCAATCAAAAGTAGTAGTAGTAGTAAAAGCATCCAACAAAATACAGCCTAGCCTACTTTTAGAAGGATGTAGGCTAATTAGTAGCCTGTTCATTTTGTAGAATGGCCCATTATATTGTAGGATCATAATTATTATATAGCCTATATTGCAGGAGGTAGGCTAAATGTGGTTCCCAGATGGTATAATATGCAAGTACAACTTCTGCATTCAAAAAGTTACTCAGTCTAAGTGAAAGTACAAATACTTAAAGTAAGTGCTCTATATTAAGAATGGCCCATTTTAGAATAATCTATATTATATTACGGGATTATAATTATTTATGCATTAACATGTTCATCAATTTAATGTTGCAGCTGGTAGAGCTGGGGCTTAAACACGGTTTACTGGGGTTACCCATTTACAAGTCTCGCATAGACCTTCCTCACTGACAAAGTGTGCTTTTAATTTGAAGGAAAGTTACAACTGATGTTCAATGCTGTGATGAGGCTAAATTAAGAAATTAACTGATTAAGCTCTGAATCTATATTTGTATCCAAGCCATTAAAAAACTTGGTTTCAGTTTCAATTTTAATTAAATTGGCAGGACAAGTAAGGCTCTTACTGTAAATCGATTATTCTTGAATTGGGAAATTTACGTAGAGCACTTAAAGGCAGCACCTAATCACAGGTGGCCAGAGCAGCCGTTGATGATTTCAAATTTGCCAACGTTTCGTTTTTAATGTTAGCTGAATTTGTCAGGTAACCTGCTACATTATACACGCTGGAACTTAAAATTTAGACACACGAATATGTAGTCTCTTTTTATAACCCCAGTATTTTATAACATTTAAGTAGTTTGTGAATGGTTCTATAATGCTAACAGAAATAAACTAATAGCAATGAAAAATGTTTCTTTGCTGCCATTAAGCTAGCTAGCTAGCTAACACAGAGAGGTTTTACTGTGTTGTACACGTAATTCGCCTTTTTCTAATCGTTTATTATGTATCCCAAGAACACAGTAATAGTACAAATACATTACACTATACTTGTGAGCTGTGTCTCCCTCTAGTGTGCAAATACTGTAACGTTAGCGTGATGTGTATTAATACTTTCTATGACCATTTTGTGTAACTTAACGTTAATTTAGTCATGAGATGGTAACCTAACGTTGAGAAATATAACGTTAGCTTAGCCTACTTTTAATTATTTATCACCATTCATGTATTTCTTTTGCTAATTTTGCATCATGATATCATTGGATTATAATCATTGATTCATAAATGTGTTCATTTAATTATTGTAGCTGGTAAACCTGGGGCTTATTTAATTACTTGTATACTACTTTTAATCTATTAACATGTATTTTAAGTCATCAGTTGATTTGTATTTTGTATTAGTAATTTAAATCTAAAGTAACTACTAATTAAAGGATTTTAAAATGAATTAAATGGAGGAAAAAATGTACAAAATTTGCCTCTGAAGTGTAGCTAGTAGGCTAGAAGTATAAAGTAGCATTCAATGGAAATACTCAAGTTAAGTACAAGTACCTCATACTTTTACTTATACAGAATTTAGTAATGTACTTTAGTTACCTTCCACCACTGGTATAAATTTGGTGATCTGCCATTTGACCTATTTCAGTAAATCAAATGAAACAGGAAACACATGAATTGCCCCCCCCGAACATAACTTCTCAGCTTCAGCCACAGGTTTACATATAATAATATTTATTGTGTATAGATTTGCAAACACATTGCATCCTAATTCAAAGAGGAGCTGTAATCAAATGAAACTCCAGAGATCATTAAAAGCTATATACACAGCCAGTTTGTACACTGAAATCGAAACATACTGTTAATATATATTTTACTGTAGCAAATTAGGTTCTAAGCAAAATATTAATACAAAACATAGTTGTAGCAGTACACTTGCGTTGTTTGGTCATAAGCATTTCATTTCAGCTTTACATTTTTATTGTTTCTTTAAATTTTCTGTTGCAGCTACAAGAATATTCTGGTGATACATGTACATATTATTTTTTTTGATATACTGGCCAATTGTATTGTAAGTGTTCCCCTATGTCAGCTTAATAGTAAAATTATTGTAAACACATTTTGGAATGTCAGTAACATTGATAGATTTTTGCAACCGTCTTGTTCAAATAAACCATTTTAAAATCAAATGCACTGCAGGTTATCATCCGATAAGTAAGAGCACAAGTAATTTGGATCACTGTTGTACATTATAAACTATGAAACAACAAATTTAAATTTTGATAAGCAAAATACATAGCTTACTTTAGTTCTGTACCACAACAAGCAAGGATATTTGGTGAAGTCCTGTCAGGATATGCAGTAAGGGCACTGAGTTACACAGTTTATTACCAAGTGAATCACATTGTCAGTGAACTAGTCTACATTAATCCATCTCTTTATAGGTCAACAACATGAAACCAGAGATTGAAGTTAACACCTAAACACCAACTGATTGTTTCCTATAATTGGTAAGTTAAACTTGCAAACAATCTTTTCCAGTTGCCAACCAGTTTTTTAGAAATCTCATCTCTCAGTAATAGTGACATTCAAAAACCCACCAGCCACTGGGACTGGATAATGACGATTTGTAATTTTAGACATAATTTACATAAAGTTATTTCACTTGTCGGCTTCATCAAAGAACCTCATTTTCTCAGAGTGCACAGACTCTCTGAGTCGTTGAATGGATGAAGCTGTCGCACCTAAGGTGGGCTCAGAAGAGTCAAACATACTTGTGATTTGTTTAGTTATTACAATTGTTTCTTTGCTTTCACTTCTTTCAGTTGATGTTTCCATAACTAAATGCCTCTCGAAGACCGTTTTCTTGCTGCTTTGTGAATCCTCGACAGTCCACGATGCAGCTTCGTTAGCCTCTGATTCTAAGAGTAAACCTTCAGCTGATTGGATTTGGACAGCAGTGAGTAGCTCGGCACGCTGTGCCTCTGGGGTGGCTTGTATATTTGATGTAATGACATGTATTTTTCCTGATTCCAGTCTGAGCGTGTCTTCTGATGAAGATGAAACTCCAGATGACAGAATTGTGATTTTCTCAGGCAAGTTGGGTTCAATTGAGATGAGCTCAGTTCTTGTGGTGGAAGTAATGTTACTGTGCATCTCTTCAAGCCCTGTAGCAGCCATAGGTTCAGAATATTTAACAGTTACCTTGGTTGGAGAAGATAAGGACAGGCCAGCATGCTCACTTGTCATCGCAGAGCTAATATCAGCAAAGGCGTCTGATGACTGGACTGAAAAGGTGGGGCTTATTTCCTCAACTGTTTCCCCTACTGGGGTCTTTTCATCCTTGTGCATGTCTTTTTCAGAAATCTTGGTAGGTTCTGATGGGGAGGAGAGTCCAAACTTGGGGAATTTAAACCAACCTGTTCTTTCAGGACTTTTGGTAGTATCTTGGTTTGTTTCCTTTTCCTTTGCTTCTAACTGTTTTCCACTGGTTTCATCTGTTTCATGAACTTCCTTTGAGGTTTCAAGATGTTCTTCTGTTTTTGGAACATCAAATTCAACATCAATATTCTTGAGGATCTCACCAAACGACGTCAAAGTCACTTTTGCTGATTTACTCTCTCCTTTTGGCTTTACGTCCATTTCCACCTGATTTTCTTTGCATTCTGTGTCAACGGGGACATGTTCATCTTCAGGGTTGGGTCTTGAAAAACTCAGCTTTGGCATTTTAAATGTCGGTAGTTTAAATTTACTTGGAGACCCAAGACCCACACTTTCTGCCTCGGTCTTTGGCGTTTCAGAACCGTCTTTAGACACATCCGTTTTAATATCAACACTTGGACCTTTGATATTGAAAGTAACATCCTCCTTTAGTTTAGCTCCATCCGTTTCAGCCACTTTGTCTGCATCAGGTGCTCCTACCGTTACATCATAGGTTGCAACTCCAAATGTGGGCATTTTCAAAGTTGGCATTTTAAATTTCAGTGGTGATCCTCCAACACCTTTTGACTTAGCTTCAGTATCAGAAGCTTTCATTTCCACACTAGCTGAAGATTCAATTTCAGGGAGTTTGACCTCTGCTTTAACTTCTGGCAGTGTGATGCCTACATCTTTCTGTGATGCTTTTAAATCTTTTCCTTTTGCTTTTGGTAGTGCAATACCAAACTTTGGCAATTTAAACTTACTTTCCTGTCCATCATGTTCAACTTCAGGCTCAGGAGCTTTCATTTTAATTTCAGGTTGCTTCACTATCACTTCTCTTTCTGGAAGAGAAAAATCAACATCTGGAAGCTCAGCACTGACTTCAGGTTCTTTAACACTTGACTTTGAAAAAGAAAATCTGGGTAGTGTAAATTTGTTTTTTTTCAAGGTCTCATCAAGTTCTGCAGCTGGTGGCACTTCCATTGAAATAGCCCCTGAAAGTCCTTGGACTTCTGATTTGGCCTCTGGTGATGTAACATCAACTTTGGGTGTTTCAAGGTTTACATCAGGATCAGGGGTTTTCCCACCGGTTCTTGAAAAGGAAAATTTTGGAAATGACCAGTTTGGTCTTTTGAACTTGTTTTCAACATCAACTGTTGGTACATCTGGTATTAAAATGGCACCTTCAGATTCTTTGACTTCAACACTGGGCAATTTGATTTCAGTTGTAGCTTCTGGAATTGTGACATCTACATCTTTCTTTGATAAACTTAAATCAATGTCAGGCCCTTTTACCTTGGACATTGAGATACCAAACTTTGGCATCTTAAATTTGCTTCCTGGTCCTTCAATTTCACTTCCTTTAGCTTTCACATCTACAGAAAGGCCTTCAGTGTCAATGCTGGGTGCAGTGACATCCACTGTAGCTCCATCAGTTTTAATGTCTTTGTCCACATCAGGTACTTCTACACTGACCTTTGGAGTAGCAGCTCCAAATTTGGGAAATGTGAATGTTGGCATTTTAAGTTTTGATGGTGATCCTTCAACATTACCTGTTTGAGCTTCAATCTTAGGAGCTTTCATTTCCACTGTAGCAGAAGGTTGTTTTATTTTGACATCCGGAAGTTGAACTTCAGCTTTGGCTTCTGGAATTGTGACATCTACATCTTTCTTTGATAATTTCAAATCAATTTCAGGCCCTTTTACTTTTGGCATGGAGATGCCAAACTTTGGCATGTTAAATTTGCTTCCTGGTCCTTCAATTTCAATTCCTTTAGCTTTCACATCTACAGAAAGGCCTTCAGTGTCAATGCTGGGTGCAGTGACATCCACTGTAGCTCCATCAGTTTTAATGTCTTTGTCCACATCAGGTACTTCCACACTGACCTTTGGAGTAGCAGCTCCAAATTTGGGAAAGGTGAAAGTTGGCATTTTAAGTTTTGATGGTGATCCTTCAACATTAACTGTTTGAGGTTCAATCTTAGGAGCCTTCATTTCCACTGTAGCAGACGGTTGTTTTATTTTGACATCTGGAAGTTGAATTTCAGCTTTGGTTTCAGGGAGTGTGACATCTACATTATTCTTTGATAAGCTCAAATCAGTGTCAGGCCCTTTTACCTTGGGCATTGAGAAGCCAAACATTGGCATCTTAAACTTTCTCTCCTGCCCCTCTAATTCAACATCAGCTTCTGGTGGCTTGAGCTCCACTTCAAGGTGTTTGACTTCCACATTTCCTTCTGGAAGAGAAACATTGTCTGGGAGACTGACATCATCTTTAGACTCTTTTGAACTTTGCTTTGAAAATGAAAATTTGGGTAATGTAAATCTATGCTTTTTCAATTTGGCATCAAGGTCTGTAGGTGCCCCCTCTATTGAAGTACCTGAGGATTCTTTGGTATCAATATCTGGAAGTTGTACATCTGTTTTGGCCTCTAGTGATGCAATGTCTACTTTTGGGACATCAAGGTTGACATCAGCCTCAGGGGCTTTAACGTTTGATTTGGAAAATGAAAATCTTGGTAATGTCCAGCTTGTCTTTCTCAACTTGCCCTCACCCTCTATCATTGGTGCCTGTGAGACTGAAATTGAACCATCAGACTCTTTGATTTCAGCATCAGGAATTTTGCCTTCAGCTTTGGCTTCTGGTAATTTTAAATCTGCTCCATTCCCTTTAACAACTTTGTCCATATCAGGTAATTTCACACTGCTATGTGAAGTAACAGCTCCAAATTTAGGTAATGTGAATGTTGGCATTTTTAAATTGGATGGTGATCGTTCAACATTACTTGTCTGAACATCAATTCCAGGAGCTTTGATTTCTACTTTGGCAGAAGATTCTTTTAGTTCAACATCAGGGAGTTTGACTCCAGCTTTGGCTTCTGGTAGTCTAACGTCTACATCTTTCTTTGATAGGCTTAAATCAATGTCAGGCTGTTTGATTTGAGGTCCAGAAAAACCAAGACTTGGAAGTTTAAACTTGCTTCCTTTTTCTTCATGTTCAGTTCCTGTAGTTTTAATATCTATTGATGGGCCTTCAGTGTCAATGCTGGGTGCTGCAATGTCAACTGCAAGAACCTCTTCAGGAATTTTAATTTCATCTCCAACAATTTTGACTTCTCTGTTGGGCACCTCTATAGTGGAACTTGGAGTACCAATCCCAAATTTTGGTAATTTGAATGTTGGCATCTTATATTTTGAAGGCGACCCTTCTGTAACTTTTGTCGCAATCTTGATCTCGGGAGCTTTGATTTCCACTTTGGCAGATGATTCTTTTAGTTCAAGATCAGGGAGTTTGACTTCAGCTTTGGCTTCTGGAAGTGTCACATCTACATCTTTCTTTGATGAGCTCAGATTAATATCAGGCCGTTTAATTGGAGGTCCAGAAAAACCAAGACTTGGAAGTTTAAACTTGCTTCCTTTTCCTTCATGTTCAGTTCCTGTAGTTTTAATATCTATTGATGGGCCTTCAGTGTCAATGCTGGGTGCTGCAATGTCAACTGCAAGAACCTCTTCAGGAATTTTAATTTCATTTCCATCAATTTTGTCTTCTCTGTCGGGCACCTCTACAGTGGCACTTGGAGTACGAATCCCAAATTTTGGTAATTTGAATGTCGGCATCTTATATTTTGATGGTGATCCTTCTGTAACTTTTGTCGCAATCTTGATCTCGGGAGCTTCAATTTCCACTTTGGCAGATGATTCTTTTAGTTCAAGATCAGGGAGTTTGACTTCAGCTTTGGCTTCTGGAAGTGTCACATCTACATCTTTCTTTGGTGAGTTTAGATTAATATCAGGCCGTTTGATTTGAGGTCCAGAAAAACCGAGACTTGGCATCTTAAACTTACTTCCTGATCCTTCATGTTTACTTCCTTTAGCTTTCAAATCTACAGATAGGCCTTCAGCGTCAGTGCTGGGTGCAGTGACATCCACTATAGCTCCATCAATTATAATGTCTTTGTCCACATCAGGTACTTCCACACTGACCTTTGGAGTAGCAGCTCCAAATTTGGGTAATGTGAATGTTGGCATTTTAAGTTTTGATGGTGATCCTTGAACATTAACTGTTTGAGCTTCAATCTTAGGAGCTTTCATTTCCACTGTAGCAGACGGTTGTTTGATTTTGACATCCGGAAGCTGAACTTTAGCTCTGGCTTCAGGGAGTGTGACTTCTACATTTTTCTTTGATAAGCTCATGTCAATTTCAGGCCCTTTTACCTTGGGCATTGAGAAGCCAAACATTGGCGTTTTAAACTTGCTTTCATGCCCCTCTAATTCTACATCAGCTTCTGGTGGGTTGAGCTCCACTTCAGGTTGTTTGACTTCCACATTTCCTTCTGGAAGAGAAACATCCACGTCTGTGATACTGACATCAACTTTGCTTTGCATTGAACTTTGCTTTGAAAATGAAAATTTGGGTAATGAAAAGCTTGTTTTTTTCAATTTGGCATCAAGGTCTGTTTCTATTGAAATACATGAAGATTCTTTGATATCGAAATCTGGAAGTTGTACGTCTTTTTTGGCCTCTGGTAGTGTAATGTCTACTTTTGGGACATTAAGGTTGACCTCAGCTTCAGGGGCCTTAACGTTTGTCTTTGAAAATGAAAATCTTGGTAATGTCCAGCTTGTCTTTCTCAACTTAGCATCACCCTCTGTCATTGCTGCCTGTGAGACTTTGATTTCAGCGTCAGGAATTGTGCCTTCAGCTTTTGCTCCTGGTAATTGTAAATCTGCTCCACCAATTTTAAAGTCTTTGTCCACATCAGGTACTTCAACACTGACCTGTGGAATAGCAGCTCCAAATTTGGGTAATGTGAATGTTGGCATTTTAAGTTTTGATGGTGATCCTTCAACATTACTTGTCTGGACATCAATTCCAGGAGCTTTGATTTCCACTTTGGCCGAAGATTCTTTTAGTTCAACATCAGGGAGTTTGACTCCAGCTTTGGCTTCTGGTAGAGTCACATCTACATCTTTCTTTGATAGGCTTAAATCAATGTCAGGCTGTTTGATTTGAGGTCCAGAAAAACCAAGACTTGGAAGTTTAAACCTGCTTCCTTTTCCTTCATGTTCAGTTCCTGTAGTTTTAATATCTATTGATGGGCCTTCAGTGTCAATGCTGGGTGCTGCAATGTCAACTGCAAGAACCTCTTCAGGAATTTTAATGTCACCTCCATCGGTTTTGAAGTCTCTGTCTTTATTGGGCACGTCTACGGAGGCAATTGGAGTACCAACTCCAAATTTTGGTAATTTGAATGTTGGCATCTTAAATTTTGATGGTGATCCTTCCGAGCCTTTTGTTGCAACTTTTATCTCATGAGCTTTAATTTCCACTTCAGACTCTTTGACTTCAACATTGGGAAGTTTGATTTCAGCTTTAGCTTCTGGTAATGTGACATCTACATCTTTCTTTGATAAACTTAAATCAATTTCAGGCCCTTTTACCTTGGGCATTGAGATACCAAACTTTGGCATCTTAAACTTGCTTCCTGATCCTTCAAATTCACTTCCTTTAACTTTCACATCTACAGAAAGGCCTTCAGTGTCAATGCTTGGTGCAGTGACATCCACTGTAGCTCCATCAGTTTTAATGTCTTTGTCCACATCAGGTACTTCCACACTGACCTTTGGAGTAGCAGCTCCAAATTTGGGTAATGTGAATGATCCTTTGGTGTTACTTGTATAAGCTTCCATCTCAGGAGCTTTATTTTGCCCTGCAGGTTGTTTTATTTTGACATCTGAAAGTTGAACTTTAGCTTTGGCTTCTGGGAGTGTGACATTTACATCTTTTTTTGATGAGGTCAAATCAATTTCAGGCCCTTTTGGCATTGAGATGCCAAATGTTGGCATTTTAAACCTACTTCCTTGTCCGTCAACTTCTGCTTCATACTCTAGTAGTTTCATATCCACTTCCCCTCCTTTCACTTCCACCTTTCCCTCTTTACTTGCAACTTTTGCATCCTGAAGACTGGCATCAACTTCTGGAGCCTTAACACTTGGTTTTGAAAAAGAAAATCTGGGCAGTGAAAACCTTGGCTTTTTAGGTTTGGCATCTACCTCAATATCTGGCTGTTGCTCTATCACACCACTGCCTGAAGGCTTTTGGACTTCAACCTCTGGCAGATGGATCTCTGCTTTAACCTTTGGTACATCAACATCTGTATCGGGCACAGATATCTGCATGTCAGCTCCATCAATTTTGATTTCTTTGTCTATATCAGGTAGTTCAGTGCTGACATTTGAAGTTGCAGCTCCAAATTTGGGAAATTTAAATGTTGGTAATTGAAATTTTGATGGTGATCCTTTTACACTGCTTAATTGAGCTTTAATCTCAGGAGCTTTAATTTCCACTTTAGCAGAAGGTTCTTTGAGTTCAACATCAGAGATATTGACTTCAGCTGTGGTGTCTGGTGGTGTGAAGTCTACATCTTTCCTTGAGAAGCTTACGTCAATTTCAGGTTCTTTCCCTTTTGGCATTGAGATTCCAAACTTTGGCATTTTGAACTTGCCTCCTTGCCCATCAATTTCTGCTTCACACTCTAATGGTTTCGCATCCACAGCAATTTTAGGAGGTTCTGGGAGTACAACATCAGCTTTTGCCTCTGGTAGTGTTACATCTACATCTTTCTTAAGGAAGCTTAAATCAATTACAGGTCCTTTTACTTTTGGCATTTTGATTCCAAACTTTGGCATTTGAAACTCGCCTCCATGCCCTTTAAGTTCAACGTCAGTGCGTAAAGGTTTGATTTCAACCTCAGGTTTTTTAACGTCCACCCTTTCCTCTGGAATCAAAACCTCTGCTTTTCCAAGACTGGCATCAATTTTAGGGGCCTCTGGGAGTTTGATCTCAGCTTTAGTCTCTGCTAATGGGATATCTGTGTCATTCTTTGATAAGCTTACATCTACATCTTGCCCTTTTACTTTAGGCATAGAGAAGCTGAAATTTGGCATTTTGAATTTTGAAGGTGATCCTTCTGTATCTTTAGCTAAAACCTCAATCACAGGAGCTTTCATTTCTATTTTGGCAGAAGGTTGTTTTAGGTCAACATCAGGGAAGTTGATATCTGCTTTTGCTTCTGGTATTCTGACATCTATATCTTTCTTTGATAAGCCAAGATGAAATTCTGGTCCTTTTACCTTTGGCATGGACATTCCAAACTCACTTCCTTGTCCTTTAACTTCTGTCTGCAAAGGTTTAACTTCCAGCTCAGCTTCTTCAACTTTGGCCTTAGTCTCTGGAATCAAAACATTCACTTCCACCTTTCCCTCTGTAATTGCTTTTGCATCCTGAAGACTGGCATCAAGTTCTGGGGCCTTAACAGTTGGTTTTGAAAAAGAAAATCTGGGCAGTGAAAATCTTGTTTTTTTCAGTTTTGCATCAACCTCAACACCTGGCTGTTGCTCTATCACACCACTACCTGACGGCTTTTTGACCTCAACCTCTGGCAGATGGATCTCTGCTTTAACCTTCGGTACATCAACATCTATGTCTGGCACAGATATCTGCATGTCAGCTCCATCAATTTTGATTTCTTTGTCTATATCAGGTAGTTCAGTGCTGACATTTGAAGTAGCAGCTCCAAATTTAGGAAATTTAAATGTTGGCAGTTTAAATTTTGATGGTGATCCTTTTACACTGCTTAATTGAGTTTCAATCTCAGGAGCTTTAATTTCCACTTTAGCAGAAGGTTCTTTGAGTTCAACATCAGGGAGATTGACTTCAGTTTTGGCCTCTGGGAGTGTGATGTCTGCATCTTTCTTTGATAAGCTGAAATCAAAATCAGGTCCTTTTACTTTATGCATTGAGATTCCAAGCTTTGGCGTTTTGTACTTGCCACCTTGCCCATCAATTTCTGCTTCACACTCTTGTGGTTTCATATCCACAGCAATTTCAGAAGCTTCTGGGAGTACAACATCAGCTTTAGCCTTTGGTAGTGTCACATCTACATCCTTCTTTGACAGGCTTACATCCATTTCAGGTCCTTTTACTTTTGGCATTGAGATTCCAAACTTTGGCATTTTGAACTTGCCTCCTTGCCCAACAATTTCTGCTTCACACGCTGGTGGTTTCATGTCCAGAGCAATTTCAGGAGCTTTTGGGAGTTTAACCTCAGCTTTAGCGTTTGGAATTGTCACATCTACATCTTTCTCTGATAAGCTTAAATCAATTTCAGGTCCTTTTACTTTTGGCATTGTAATTCCAAACTTTGGCATTTGGAACTTGCCTCCACGTCCTTCAATGTTAATTTCAGTCTGCAAAGGTTTTAGTTCTGCTTTAGGTTTTTTATCCTCCATCTTTGCCTCTGGAATAAAAACCTCTGCTTTTCTAAGACTGGCATCAGTTTTAGGGGCTTCTGGGAGTTTGACCTTAACCTTTGCCTGTGGTAGTGGGATATCAACATCTCTCTTTGATAAACTCAAGTCAAATTCTGTCTCTCTTAATGTAGGCATTTTGATTCCAAATTTTGGCATTTTGAGCTTTTCTCCTTTTCCTTCAAGCTGACCTTGAGTCTGCCTGGACTGCATTTCCACTTCAGGTTTTTTAACTTGCATCTTAGCCTCTGGAATTGAAACATCCACTTTTCCAAGATCAACCTCTGGATGTTTGACATCAGGTTTTGTCTCTATTAATTTGACATCTACGTCTGAAAGGCTTAAATCCATTTTAGGTCCCTTCACTCTTGGCATGGAGAAACTAAGATGTGGCATTTTAAAGCTTCTTTTCCCATCCTCTTCAATTCCTGTAGTTTTCAAATCTATTGATAGGCCCTCAATGTCAGTTCTGGGTGCTTCAGTGTGAATGTTAGGGAGTTTGACATCAGCTTTGGCTTCTGGTAAAGTCCCATCTACGTCTTTCTTTAATAGGCTTAAATCAACGTCAGGCCGTTTGGTTGGAGGTCCAGAAAAACCGAGACTTGGTAATTTGAACTTGCTTCCCTTTCCTTCATGTTCAGTTCCTGTAGTTTTAATATCTATTGATGGACCTTCAATGCCAATGCTGGGTGCTGCAATGTCAACTGCAAGAGTATCTTCAGTAATTTTAATATCAGCTCTATTGATTTTGACATCTTTGTCCATATCAGATATTTCTACAGACATGTCTGGAGTACCAATTCCATATTTAGGTAGTTTGAATGTCGGCATCTTAAACTTCAATGGCGATCCTTCTCTATCTTTTTCCGTTATTTCAGGACCTTTAATTTCCACATTAGCAGAGGGTTCTTTTAGTTCAACTTCAGGGACTTTTACTTCAGCTTTGGCTTCTGGCAGTGTCACATCTCCATCTGTCTTTGATAAGCTAAAGTGAATTTCAGGTCCTTTAACTTTTGGCATTGACTTTCCCAACTTGGGCATTTTAAATGTGTCTCCTTCTCTTTCAAGTTCAACATCAGTCTGTAAAGGTTTGATTTTCACTTCAGGTTCTTTAACTTCTATATTTTCCTCTTGAATCAAAAATTCTGCTTTTCCAAGACTGGCATCAATTTTAAGGGTTTCAGGAAGTTTGACTTCAGCACTGGCCTCTGGTATATTAAGTTGAGGTCCTTTGACTTTAGGCATAGAGAAGCCAAGATGTGGCATTTTAAACTTGCTTTCTTTCCCCTCAAGATCAGTTCCTATAGCCTTCATATCAATTGAAGGACCCTTAAGGTCAATGCTGGGTGCTTTAATATTAACCACATCATTATTAATGTTAGCTACATCAATTTTGACTTCTTTGTCCATATCATGTGCTTCCACAGAGACCTTTGGAGAACCATCTCCAAATGCTGGTAGTTTAAAAGTTGGCATCTTAAATCTTGATGATGGTCCTTCAACATCCTGTTGATAAACTGCAATCTCTGGAGCTTTCACATCTACTTTAATTCCATGTTCTGTATGTTCAACATCAGGAGGTTTGAGCTCTGCTTTAGCTTCAGGCAACGTGACATCTACATCTTTCTTTGATAAACCTAAATCCAATTCAGGCACTTTAATTTTTGGCATTTTTACACCAAGTTTTGGCATTTTAAACTTGCCTCCTTGTCCATCAAGTTCCCCTTCAGTCCTCAGAGGTTTGATATCCAATTCAGGTTTTTCAACTTCCATCTTTTGCTTTGGAATGGAAACATTTATCCTTCCAAGAGTAGTATCAATCTCTGGGGCTGCCGGGAGTTGGACTTCAGCTTTAGCCTCTGGTAGTGTGACATCTACGACTTTCTTTGATAAGCTCGAATCAAATTCAGGTCCTTTTAATTTTGGCATCGTGATTCCAAGCTTTGGCATTTGGAACTCGCCTCCTTGTCCTTGAAGTTCAATGTCAGTGTGCAAAGGTTTAATTTTCAATTCAGGTTTTTTAACTTCCACCTTTGCTACTGGAATCAAAACCTCTGCTTTTCCAAGACTGTCATCCATTTTAGGGGCTTCTGGGACTTGGACTTCAGATTTAACCTCTGGTAGTGTGACATGTACATCTTTCTTTGATAGGCTTAAATCAAATTCTGGTTCTTTTAATTTGGGAATTTTAATTCCAAACTTGGGCTTCTTGAACTTGCTTCCTTGTCCATCAAGTTCACCTTCAACCTGCCAAGGTTGGACATCTAGTTCAGGCTTTTTGACCTCCATATTTTTCTCTGGAATAGAAACATCTACATTTCCTAGATTAACCTCAACCTCAGGAATGTCTGGGAGTTCCACCTCAGCTTTTGCTTCTGGTAGTGGGAGATCTACATCTTTTTCAATTTCAGGTCCTTTAACCTTTGCCATAGAGATGCTGAGATTTGGCATTTTAAACTTGCCACCTTTTATCTCTCTTTCAATTGTTCTTATGTCTGCCCCATCAATCTTTACATCCTTTTCTGCATCAGGCATATCTATACTGATGTTCTCAGTCACTGCTCCATATTCGGGAAGTTTGAATGTGTGCACTTTGTATTCAACACCTTTTACTTCACCTCTGATCTGTGGAAAGGAGATGTCCGTCTTTGGGCTTGCAGCATTAAGATTAACACCAAAACCTGTCAAACCAATGCCACCGTCCTTTTTGTCTGGTGAACCATCTACTGAGTCAATGTACTCAATGCTTTCACTTTCTGGTATTTTGACATCTGATATGACTTCTCCAATCTTGTTCCTTGTTTCAGTCTTTGAAATTTCTTCTTCTTGAAGAAATATAGTTCTTTCTCCCTTTACATTGTCACCTTTTTGTTGCTTTTGTTTTGGAAAGTCAATTCCAATGTCAGGGATTCTTATGTCTGGTTTTGAAATCCCAAAGCTTGTCATTGTTATCTTTGCCCTCTTTGATTTGAGTGTAACTGCGGATTCATTTTCCGATTTAATGTCATCTTTGCCTTGTGTTTCTTGTGTCTGAAAAATGGCGGCTACTTGTACACTTTCTTTTCCAGGTATTATAACATGTTCTTTGTCGCTTTGTTTTGGCTGAGTTTTGTATTCCTTTTCAGTTTTTTTTAAATCCACTTTACTCTCTATTAAAAGCTCCTCTGTGGTTAAATCATCAGATGTGATCTTTGGTAGTTTGACTGTTGTCTTGGAGATTTCTGGAGAGGCAGTTATGTCAAACTTACTGAAGTGTGCATCATGTTTTGTTTTAGTGGGTGTTTTCACTGATATTCTTTGTGCATTTGCATCTATTACAGTAATTTCTTCAGGAATAGGCACACCACTCATGTCAACCTTAGGCAGCTTAAATCCAGGCAGTTTTGAAACAGCCTCTTTCACACTGTCAACATCAAAAGACAGGTCTACAGTTTCAGCTTGAATGTCTTCATAATGTCCTGTAAAAACAGCTTTAGGCTCTTTAATTCCTTTGACTTTGGTCTTCTTAGACATGTCCTCCATACCTGGAATAACAATGTCTTCACGTTTGGGAAGACTGCTTTTCGACAGTCGCTCATGAGGATATTTTTTCACTTCTGTACCTTCAGTTGTAAATTTCTCCATTTTAGGTGTACGTTCTTCAAAATTGACATTCATTTGTGGGATTATTTCCTCAGTGGCAATGTCACTAAAGCCTATTTTAGGTAGTTTGAATATTGGACCTGTCTTTGTTTCTAGTTTTTGTTTAACGTCCTTGCCTTTCTTCGTTTTCTCTTCACCCTTCTGTGGAGATTTTCCAATCAACGCAACGTCAGATATTTCAAGTTCAACCTTTGGTACACTCATTTCCAACCTTGAACTCTCACTGCTGATTATTTGAGTATTGGCATTAAGTGCAAGTTGATCCCCCTGTAGTTTTGTTTGTGACTTAAAACTTGGGATTTCATCAGATTTTTCATTTCCAGGTTGGTCTGCTATTTCAATACTTGCCCCCAGAGTTTTCAGCCTTTTTGGTGAAGATTTTGCTTTTGTATCTTTCTTGTGCAATTTATCCTTTCCCGAAATTTTCATTTTTAATTCAGACCGCTCTTTCTTATTTTTCTTCCCATCAGGGGACTTAATACCAGAGGGGCTACCTTGACCTGCCAGAGCCACAGTTAGATCTTCTGTTTTCAAAGTGCTGTCTATAGTGATGAGTTCTACCTTGTGTTGAACAGTTTGAGGTTCAGTCAGTTTTTGATCATTTTGCTCACGTCTGAAGTCTTCCACTACTTTCAGATCCTCTGTCGCAAAGATTTGAGGTGTTCCCCCTGAGGGACTTTCAAAGCACTCAGGTGAAACCATCTGCGCAGATGTTGGTGCGTCTGTGTCCTGGTCTTCAGATGAACTTATGCGCCCTCTCTTTGTTAGAACAGAGAACTTTGTTTTCTGTTTCTTTTTGCCTTTGAGAGCATCCTGAGATTTTATAGGTGACTCTGTATCACTTGTGGTGGGGCTAAGCTCAAGCTTTCTTTGCTCATCAGCCTCTGAGGAGCTGTGAGATCTTATAAAGCGGGACTTCTTTCCTTTTCCAAAGGAGGGAAACTTAGGCCATGAAATGCGGGCATCGCCACGCCTTTTGGTTTTTCCTTGCTCCCTCATTTCTGGAGCATAAACGTCTTCCTCCTGTTGTGCAACAGAAATAGGAAACGTCAGTTTTATATTTAATACTATTTTTTTAATCACAAAGAGTCAACAACTTGAAAATAGTTACAGGGATGGCGTCAGTTTCAATGGCTGTTTCAGTCTCTGTGATGTCTGGTTTGCGTTTCAAGCAGAGCTTCACTCTGTAAGCCTGAGCGTGCTCCAGAATCTGAATGGCATCCTCATATGACACGTTGTCAAAATATACAGTGGCGCTCAGAATCTGATCACCTGCGTAAACAAGAGCACATTTTTTCAGAAGCCCACGGATAAGAAGGTTGTCAGGGTTTGTCTGCTAAAGGGTAATTATATAAATAAACATGAAAATAACACAAAGTATCATTAATCATTAGACTTTGCAACTTGTGTGTGTGTGTTAGTAGTCGGGATGTAACGATTACCGGTAACGGCACAACCAAGATGAAAATGTTGCCAATAAGAATTACCGTTTTCATTTAAAATATCATTATCATGGTGGATTACCACGGTGTGGAAACAGTGTTTAATCCTTCCAAGCTTCATCCGAGTCTCCTGAAGTTGGCGCGCAGGTGCACTGCGTAGCCTCCAACAGGTTTCTTGAACGTGGAATCATGGCGGAAGGAGGAGATGAGTTCTCAGGACATTTATCAGCCCTCTAAGGGGACTAAGTCTGAAGCATGGGCATATTTTTGTTATTATAAGAATGCTGAAGGACGGTTGATTAAAGATACTTCTCCTGTCTGAAAAAAAGTTGCTGCTAAAGGCATTGAACACACTTTTAAAAATTCCGCGATAAAAATCGGAACAATTTTAGTCACTATAACTGTGAAGTTCAGATTTACTACCGTTACATCCCTAGTTAGTAGTATTTGTAATGGGATTTTTAATTCTAAAAAAAATACAACAAAAATGTAACAGTACCAATTAGTAGCTTCATCAAGCTAATTTTTCAAAATCAATCTACTTTTGAAAAATATGTTATAAACGTTAATCACTTCTAGTTTACCTTCTTTTAGTTTCAGACTTTTTGAGGCAGGTGACTCTGGTACCACTTCCTTAATGAATATTCCCTCTTTCCCTCCTCCACCATAAACCAGACCCTCTGCACATCCATCTTTGGCTGTTTTCACTATCAGTCCAGACTCAGGGCTGTGAACCTCCTGCCAACACAATAAAATACACCGGACAGAATAATTTTACCTTTAGCTGTGCTGTTCTCTGCTGGAACAAAGCCTGAAGGGATTCAAATATATAGTACAGAGAGGAGAAGGTGGGAATGGCTCACCTTCAGTTTACTCATCTTTGGAGTTGAGCGCTTTTCAAACATGGACCCAAGCCCAGACTTTTTAGTTTTCTTTCCACTCCCACTTTTGTGGTGTGGGTCATGCTCTGCTTCACACTAAAAAAAAAACAAGAGTTTCCAACTTATTCAAATATAAAAGGTGACGGATATTTCATTAACAGGCTTTAAAAGTGTTTGCACTGAGTGGGAAGGGTAATACTACAGCAGCCGACAGGGGCAAGCGTAAAGCAACTATAAAAAACACATCCAAATACACAAAACACAAGCAAATTGAGAAAACATCTTCATTAATTTGACAACACATGAGTATATTAATAGTTATTAAAACTTTCATGCCAATAAAGCCTGTTGAATTGAAAAAATAAATAAATTGAGAGAGGTTTGTTTTGGAAAAGGGAAGAACTGTGTAGTTAAGAGGCAACAAAAAAATATGGAATTTTTTTAACATTTGGCCCTAGTCTTTTACTGTATTACAAAAGAGCAACAGAGGCTCTACAACGTCCCTGTTAGTGTTGGCGTTTCATAGTCTGTCCACCAGAGGACGCTCTACAACGTCCCTGTTAGTGTTGGCGTTGCATAGTCTGTCCACCAGAGGACGCTCTACAACGTCCCTGTTAGTGATGGCGTTGCATAGTCTGTCCACCAGAGGACTTTCTACAACGTCCCCGTTAGCAACACACTAATTATTTTTTTGTTTGTGTTTTTGTTCAAACAACTTTAGGTTTCATATTTTAAGTTAGCATTTTTATACATTTTTTTTAATCAGAACTTTAATATATTTAGATGTTCCTCTGTTCTGTTGTGACAATAAAACAATTTATTTTCATTATTTTATTGAGAACTCACATATTAAAATATGTATCGGCCGATATATCAGAATTTTTATTTACCAAATATTTATATCTGCCTAAAAAATCCTTTTATTGGCCGGGCTCTAATAGTTCCAATTATTATAAACTATTAGTAGAATTTGAATGTGTGATCAGAGTTTCATGTGAAACAGACACTGATAGAATCCAATCACAACCTTCTTCAATTTTATTTCAGATTGATTTCAATAGTTATGTGTTGGCATTAATGAGCCAAATACACAAGCTTGCTTCTTTTGCTCACAGCTTCTTTTTTAACTTCATTTGTGTACGGCCTAAAAAAAATAGACCGCATCCCAAACAGACTATTGAATGACCCAGTGGGGTTACAAGTATTTAATTAACCAAGAAACTCAGTTTCCCCAGATGAGATGAGATTAAGAGCGAGATTAAGAGAAAGCCGGTGGTATTTGTTGGAGAAACCTGGTTTCTTAATAATGTTTATATTTTAGTGCATATGCAGGTGATTGAAGAGCATGTAAACAAGTTCTCTGATTTATTGCCTTGACCTGATTTATCCATGTAAGCTGGTTTGTTGCGTCTGTGTAACATAGTGGTGTGTTGATGCCCTGTACCTCTTTGTCACTGTCGGTGTATTTTTCAGTTTCAGGATACTCTTCAACGGGAGACGATCCTTGAGGGCGCGGCCTCTCGCTCTCTGTGAACTGAGATGGCTCGTCACATGTCTGCGTGGACATAAGGTCAGTCATCATCAAAACAGTCACATTGTCATTTTACCCAAACAGGTCTATAATTTCTAAGAACTATCATTACCCAAACAGTTGTATCATTTCTAAGAGCTATCATGACATTTGAGTCACTTTTAGTCAGACAACCTTTCATCCCTCTCTTCTTTAGCCACCTGAAAAACATGTGGCAGCGCCTGCAGAACACATGGCTCACAAATCGTGTGAAAACTTCTCATTATGCCAAAGCTGCATTAACTGGGTGTTTGGCATTTAACTACTGTCACATTAGCAGTGTTCCTGGGATGTTTGCCGGTCCTTCAGTCCAACACTTTGGTCCAGTACAACACAGCTAAAAATTGTTTTTATTCTCAAGTTGGAACAGCGATTATTGGATTGGATTGATACCAATGACTTTGGTGATCCTGATTTTCACCTAACACCACCACGTCAAACAGTTCGTGTCAGTATATTTCTAAAACGTCCAAATATTCGAATGATAAAACGCTAAACGTTTGCATGCTTTACTAACATGATAAATCATTTATATTAACGAAACTTTAGTCCTCGGTTTTGAATGGTTTAATTCCAAAAAGCACAAGCAATACATGGCTTTTTCATTAGCTACATAACAGTAGCAAATATGGAAGTTGTCTTTTATTCATATCATGTCGGTATACATTTAAAGGTATCAACTTAATAGTTTTGAACCTTTGGATCAAGTAGCTAAAGGAAAAGTAAGCTGTGCCAAATTTAGAAGGCTGCAGCGGTTATTTGAATGTGTCAGACACATTTAAGTGTCTGATCGGACTAGGTAAAGACAATTTATTGGGACATCCCTAGTGTATATGTGTATAACATGTTTTCAGTTTTAACATTCTGTTTTTCTGTTGATTGAACCCAACACTAAACCTTTAGTGACTGATGAAGAAATCAAACAGACAGACACAATATGAAATGTCACTCACTGAATCGTCCTCTGGACCAGGCTCTGGTGCTCTCAGCCTTCGACCAGCTGTTCACAAGAAAACACAGAAATAGACAAAACATAAATACCAAATAGTAGAGCTTCATCAAACAATATTAAGTATGTAATTCCTTGATTTATTGTAATAAATTAATAGAAGTATGAAGTGAACACTGTACAAAATATCAAGCGGAATACAACACAGACTTTGTAGAAAATGAAAATACACAAAGAACAAAAGTTCAGCACTTGTGTTTATCAGCATTTCTGTATTTTAGGCAGTAAACTGAAACTTTCACCCAGTATGACTCCTGAAAGTTGTTTTGAGGCTCAGAGAGACACTGGAGCCAATGATGATCCTATTTAGAGTTCTTCCTGGCAGTAATTCCCCCGGGGACACGCTGCCTTCTTTGCCTGTTAAGTGATCCACGGTATTGATCCACAGATAAGACTCCCAGCACAACCCCTCAAGGCTGCCTAAAGGTACAGTCTGAGTCCAAATGAATATGGTGACTCACATTATTATTGGTACCTGCTCTGATACCTAACCTTTACTTGATTGGAATCCATTTTAAACGTTCCTCCCCCCCCCCCTTCCCGCCATTGAATCAGGATTCTTACCAAGGGATGTAGTCCATTGTTATTAGATTACTTGTTTAAAATAGAAAATAGCAAAATCCCCAATATAAAGGTCTGCGTAAATCCAGGCTTGATGATTGTAGAGAAATAGTGTTGCTGTGTCCTAAACATGTTCTGAGGTTTATAAACCTCATTGGCTAATAACTTCATATCATCAGAAGGCCATCAATCAGCGGAAGCTATACTGTGGGAAGAAATATTGAATAAATGTTGTTTCACTCCACATAGAGAATCAAATTATTTACAGATTAAATTTTTTCCAGTCTTTAAGCACCTGATTAATCTTTTTGTATCGAGGGACAGCTGATAAGGTGTAGGACTAAGACTGATGTCTCTGTTAGTCTTACTAAAGTACAAAAACTCCTCAACTCAAATCAAGAAATTGAAGAAAAATGTATAGTGTTTGCATCAAGTCCCATAACCTGCGATGCTGGACATTAAGATTTTTAGTTCAATTCTTTCACAGTAACAGAGTTCCCAAAAGCATTTACAAAACTAAAGGTAATCAGTGACCCATTAGAACAAAAACAATATAAAAACATCAACTACAAATTCTAGATACTTATGCATTGTTACTAACAGCTTGGATATTCACGTGTATGCGCATATGTCAATAAGAAGCCAGTGAGTGAGGGTTACACAAAAAGTTACAAACTCTAGAGGAAAAAAAACATTTTGCTCCAAGTAATTTAAGAGGTTTTTATATCCCCTAGCCCTAACCCCCTAACCCTAACACTGTCTGTATCAAAACTGTCTGTATTAAAATAGCAAACATTCTGTGAATTAATTTTAACAATAACCTTTTCAACCCTTCTGGTAAGTATTCGATGCAACTTTTATGGATTCAAAATTTATTTTAAACCCTGAAAAAGTGTTGCCTTTTTAAAAAGGACATAACAATTCTGCAATACTGCAACACCATAGTTTCTCAACAAACCACCACATAGACACCCCACCCACTGCTCTAATGTATGTCATGTGAAGAGCTCTGACTGCCTGTGTAAGTGTGTTAGAAGACAGTTAAGGCAAAAGACTAATGGTATAACAACCTCTTACTGTATCAGGGTTTGTTGCTGCCTCAAAGTTGATAATTCAAGGAGCTATCAGATGACCTTATAGCTCTGATACTGAATATATGCCTGAAACACAACCTGCACTGTCATTGTAGACATACATTGGCCTGACACCACAGGATCAGAAATAACACCAGAGAACACGTATTTGACAGAAACGGAGATTCATATTGTGAACTCCGAACGCACCACAGTCTAGACATGTTGTGTAATACAATAATGAAGTCTCTACAGCTGCCTGTTTGGACCAGATATGACTAACAAAAAGCTCTCATTATGTGAAACCAAAAAACTCACCTACCTGCTGCTGTTATTTTCTTTAACTCGTGAAAATAAACTGCCCTTAAACATTCCTGGTGCAAGTGTTACTAGCAAAGTGGCAAAAGTGATGTTGCTCAGTCCCAGAAGGACAAAGGGGGCGGGACACTTTTAGGTTGCAGTCATACCTTGCCTGAGCTTCTTTCACAGCCAAACTGAATTTAGTCCTCATGTTTACTTTGGTTTAGACACTTTGCACCATATAACCCTTCAACTAAACGTATATTTACAATAATTTCTAATAAATTAATATCATTCCCGCTAAGTTTTCTTGATTCATTAATGAGGAGGAAGACCATTTTAAACAACTCTTCCATTTTTTACTTCTATGTACACAAAGGTTTATTTCGCTCAAATATTGTTCACAAATCTGTTTAAATCTGTGTTAGTGAGCAATTCTCCTTTGCCGAGATAATCCATCCACCAGATGCTGATTAGACAGCAGGATTGTTGCACAGGTGTGCCTCAGGTCGGGAACAATAAAAGGCCAATCTAAAATGTGCAGTTTTACTGTACTGGAGAGGTCTGGGAGGGTTCAGAAAACCAGTCATTATCTGTTGTTAGGGTTAGTGTTAGGGTTCATCCGTGAAGAGAACACCTCTCCAAAGGGCCGGCCACCATCAAATGTGAGCCTTTGCCAACTCAAGTCGCTTATGACACACACACACACACAGACATATCTAAGGGGTTGGAGGTAGCTCAGTCCGTAGGGAGTTGGGTTGGGAACCGGAGGGTCACGGGTTCAAGTCCCCATATGGACTAAAAAGTACGGAGTGTGGATTGGTGGCTGGAGAGATGGCACTTCACCTCCTGGGCACTGCCAGGTGCTCTTTAGCAAGGCACCATACCCCCCCCCCCAACCGCTCAGGGCGCTGGTTCAGCTGGCAACCCACTCACTCTGACATCTCTCCATTAGTGCATGTATAGGTCCTGATCCTATTTCAGATCTGTGTGTGATTACTAACAAAAAAAAGTGTGTACGCATAGTGTAAATTTTAATTTCGGGATTAATAAACAAATTAAATGAATGATGCTGTAATCATGTTGTCCAATCAGCATCTTGACATGAGGTGATCTTGAGGTGGATGGATTATCTCGGCAAAAGAGAATTGCTCACTAACACAGATTTAGACAGATTTGTGAACAATATTTGAGAGAAATAAGCCCTCTTTGCCCATGCAAAATGGGGGCAAAAACAAAAGTGTTGTGTTTGTAATTTAGTTCAATATAAATAGGATTTTTGACATCACAGCAAAAATATCTCTGATCAATTTTGTTTGCAAAAATAAGTTTATTACATTTAATTAACTAGAATAGAAGGTTATGAACCAAGGGAATGGAATCTGGAGAAACGTAATGAGCCTTTTCACAAAGGCAACCCATTTACACACCCATGCACAAAGCACATAAAAAATGCCTAAATCATCATTTTATCATTGTCAATGCGAAGATGTTAGCTAGCTGATCTTAGCATTCAGCCCAAAGAACTGCTACCATGGCTATAGACTCTTAGCCTGAAGGAAAGTTGAAATAGTAAAGTGGAGAAGAAAGGAAGGATATTGAGGTATTTCTGAAGATAGTGACATTCAACTGTCCTACCATCTCATAAGAAAGTTTTCCACGAGTTGTTCTTGTTTCACACAACCTGGTATAAAAGTGTATTTACAGCTACAAAAAAGTTTAAGACAACGAGCTGTAGAAGGGAATCATGGCCTCAATGTATGTAGTGAGCTTAATGACTTCAGACCCTGCTTGGACTGGATGATGTTTTTCTTATGTTATTTACCAGTTAATTCAGGTGGATTTCCAGTTTTCCAGCCAGCTAATGCCACCGCACATGTAGAAACTCCTTTCTCAAATATTTGTCATGTGGGTGCTGCAGAGGGCCTGATAACACCTCTCACTGCTGACTACATTTTAAAAATAAAATCACATAATAGATCCATTAACTTGTTTGATTAGATATCATAACTATTCATAAATCTGCTGCCTAATGTTCTACATTTGACTTTAATGGAGATATTTTGCTTATTTACAGTATGGGCACAAGCAGTAGGCCTATATGATGAAGTCTTTTGTGATGCAGATCCTGCATGATTCATATTTGGGTGCAACTGCAGCCCTGGATTAGGGTGCGGCTCCTCCCTCAGTGCTGATGGGACAAAGAATGAGGCTCATAAACTACTGCGACTGCAAACAACACTGATGTGGACACCTAAACTCATCTGTCCTAACACAATGCTGTGACAGTGAACCTCTCATAGAAGCTTGTGTTGGCATTGGTTTAAATCACAAGATCTTACAAATAAAAAATTGATATATCTAGAATTATAAATCCGTTTGGAGATTTACTCTTGACAGAAAAGCCTAACTGTATTGTGTTGATTTTCCTCCGCCCATCTCTTACGTAACCCCCTTCTGCTCCAGTTTGTTGAAAAGCACCTGGAAGGCTCCCTGAAGCTCCCCTCTTCACTAAACTAATATAAAGTAATTTGTGCTCTGAGATTTGGATTCTGCTCATTTTTGGTGTAACAGACAGACACAGCATCCTTTTAATGGAAGACAAACTATAATAAGATTTGAGTGAAGGGAGAAAAAAAACAGAATTGGATCAACATGTCAACATGAGACTGCAAAAGCGCATGTCTTCAATTTGTTAATCTACTGCAATTAACAGCGAGTTTCCTCACAGAGTTAATCACAGCTCTGGAATTCGTATCCCGATCTGCCGGTATTGCTACAACATGCAGTTACACCAAAAATGGTCTGCAAACCCTCCCTGATGATGTTTGTTTTGCCTCGCATGCCTGGGGCACCAAGTGACTCCGATTTAGTTGTGATTATAACGTTGATTGAAGGTTCTGACAGATTACTACCAACGTTATTTACTGACAACAACCACAGCCATGTAAAAAGAGTCTGGATAACCCACAGTTTCATTTAATACACTTGTGTTTTTGACAACTGATGCCAAGTAAAAGGGATGTCGGACTGGGGGGGAGTTTTTGTGAGGAGGGCCCAAAAAGATGCTGGAATGAATAGCTGTGGATATAGAAATAGAAAGTGCTTTTCTTCAGGGCCAACAATTTTGTGCTATGCTCCAGCCAAGTAACTCACACTCCCCTTAGTCTGCGTTTAGTCTAGGTCTTAGTGTCTTATAATGGTCTAAAAGATGTTTCTTAAAAGAATATAAATCTAGATGGAAATTGATTAAATATGAGTTCTTAGAACCCAAGCTGGTCAACCAAGAAATGTAAATGAAAAAATAAATAAATTAAAGCAATGTCCACCTGAGGTGAACCAAGCAGGTTTAAAACAATACCAAATGCTCAGATTGACTCTTTTTTACTGAAGCCGGTCTGCACTGAGGGACATCAGCTACACATACAAACTATTCAAGTGGTGTGAGATTGATTTAAGAGCAGGATCTGTGTTACTGAAGCTGATTGGTTCGTAATGGATCAGGATCAGCTGATTTAGGCTCCAATGTCGAGCAGCCTCTGTCTGGCTCACTTCCTAGCAGTAGCAAATAAGCCTTCTCTCATCTCTCTCTCTCTCTCTCTCTCTCTCTCTCTCTCTCTCTCTCTCTCTCTCTCTCTTAGTCTCTTCTCTTCCTTTCTCCTTTCTCTCTCTGACCTTGAGCGTTGCCTGGAGTGTCTCACAGCAACACAAACCTCTCCATCTTCAGGCAGATTTAATTAAAAGTAGCTGCAGAGGTAAATAAGGAGAACTGTGTGAAATGGACCGTAGATTCACCTCCTTTTTACAGCAAACATCAACTTGAGCCCTCTCCTCAACATCAGCCAACACAATATACAACAATATGTTTTTGATATTACATATAACACTATGTAGTCCACTTATAAGGTACTTCTTGGTACAGTTCAATGAGACACATAATAAATTCCATCAAGAGTCTCCTGTTATATAATCTACTTGTCATGTTGGTGATGCAGCGATTTTCTTTGGCTCGTTTTACTGTTTGATTTATTCATCCCCGGTAAAAACTCTTACCCTGCAGAAACCTAACCCCTGGATGATTTGTACATAAAGTTGTTGCACGTGTATCGGAAAACATCCATCGAAAGCAAACAACTGAATAAATCAATGGACAACATCAGCACATTTATTACCCAACAATCAGCATTACCTATCTGTATGCTAATGGGCAAAAATACCAAAAGAATAAGTAATTATTCAGTTAATAAAGTGTTTTTTTTATAGTTTATGTAGAATAAGCATTTATTTTTGTTGTAGATTTCTACTGACTATTTTACCTCCCCAAAAAATAACATGAGTTCTTCTTTAAACACAGGCGAAGTGGCAACACACCTTTGGATGGCCTGCCCTCTCTACGGGCCTCAACCGCACCACCTGCACCAACCATATTTAGAGCATGTATGTAGAGCGATGTTTTCCAGAAATTTTTTGAAAACAGTCTGCAAAAGTGTAATAAAATCGTATCTTTTTACAGATTTGCAGTTCAGACTTTGATCGGGGTAAATAGTAAAACATCCATTTTCATCACAAGTCCAAGATGACAACCATCATTACTGACATAGCATGTAAACAGTTTCACACAAACTACCTAACTATGTTCTATGCACACATACATGTACCGTACTTGATTAGACATGGTTTATTTACATTGTGTGTAGAGATGTTAAATCATTTCAGCAGATAATCAACATCCGTTTGATGTAATGGAATATTTTTGTCCCAAACTACTTTAATTCTGATTCCCTTCAACCCTAGGTTTGTTATAAAACATTCAGAAATTCGGTGTACCAAGAGAAAGACTGTGAGCAGTGTAAGCGGTAAGATACGCATTGTGTAGATTTTAGATTTCAGCATCCTAAACTTTCTGAAATGTTTTGTTGCTACAATAAAAGTGATGCAAGGTAACAGGTAGTAGCTCATCCCTCTTTCACATAAAGACTGCAGCTTTACACCTTATATCAGTTTTTTTTTGGGAGGAGTGGTTATGTTCCCACATTTCAGTAGCCTATTTCATCTGTACCCCCAGGAAGTTATCCTCTGTCACTATTTCTGCTTTGCTGAACTGCCTCAGTAACCGCGTCTGTTTCCCTTTCAGCCTCTGCTTCAAACACACAGCGGGAGGGCAACAGGAGAAGAGCAGAGCTGCCTGGCATCGTCGATGATGACATCTTCAAACACTACCCCGCACTCTGCAGACACGCCCAACGCTCACTGCAGGTCGGTGACACAACTCAGCATCAGCACCAGCTGCCTCATGCTCACTCCCTGTCGCCCATCGTCACCAAAACACACACAAACATAATCTCTTACACGCACTACTGAACTGTGCTGCTGAATCAGGGAAAGTTTCTCAGGGGAAAACGGAGAAAGGGGAAAGAGAACAGAAAGAGTAGAGAGAACAGAGAGAGCGATGCTCACCCGTCCCCGAGGAGGCGGCGTGCCAGTTAGGGAAGGCCAGGTGGAAACAGTCGCACATGATGGCAACGGTGGTGGTAGCGACAGCAGCAGAGATAAGGTCCTGGGCCGTTTAGATGGAGGGAGGGTGGTAGTGCTGCTTCTGTTTCTCCCCCCCCCTTCCCTGGCTCGTCCTGGATCAGCCTGTGTGTGTGCAGGTTGCCAGTCGCAGCGCAGCGAGGGATGAGTTGCAGAAATAATGTGAGAGAGCGGACTGCTGCCTTCTTTGAGCTCAGAGCTGTCCGCTGAGTGAAGGAAACTCCCTCGCCTGCCCTGTAAACATAAACCTCCAGCGCAGCACGCTAACTTAATTATGGGAGGAGCTGCTCCCCCTCTTCTCCTTCTCCTCCTTCTATTCTTCCTCTGTCTTCCGTTCAGTCTCATGGATCGGCCTAATCGGACAAGGACAATTACAGCTTCTGACAATTCGAAGTACAGCCATTTATCCTGTCCTCTAGAAAGAGTGAATCCAGTCACAAAGATACACATGGTAATAGCTCAGTAACAGACGTATGAGGCATCCAGTTTGCTAAAAAAAAGAATGCTACCTTAGTCTGTCTGAACATGCGATTAAAAGACATTACTTTGGGTTATGAAAAGTTATAAACAGCATTTTTTACCATTTTCGGCCATTCTGTAAACTGAAGGTTTCAGTTAATGGACTTAAGAAGCAAGAAGCTGAAAGACAGGCTTATTAAGTCTTTACCTGAAACCGACAGAACATTTGACTTTAATGTTTCAGCCATTACATCAGCGTTGTCATTAAGAGTAGATGGACACGAAGGAAAAGACGCAGGTTAAGAGCTTTTTTTTTAACCGATCAATTAGGATATGGCGGCTGACCCAAAACAATAGGCTGTTATTCCTTCAGGAGAAGGTTACTAATGTTGACCGTATATTTACCCAGGTGGTGAATGCAGGATGTATCCTGTCTGTCAGCATGAGATCTTAACAGGAAAATCTATTAGGATGTTTTACATGCCTGGCAGGCCAATATCCCAAAGATCTGAACCAATCATCGCTGCACTCATATCTGTATGTGCTCTTGTGTTTGGTCTTCAGTGCTAAGTGATGTTAGCAGTGCATTAGCCCGGTTCGGATCAGATCAATACAGCAGAAAAGCAAGGCAGCATTATGTTGTGACAGACGGCACAGGTATGATTGGAGTCTTGAGTTATCAAAGCCTCATCTCTAATATGTTTCTTCCTGTACAATGTGTTACGTATAAAAAAGCAAGTATGAAAACAGAAGTGCAACAATATTTCCAAATCACACTTCCAGGGTTTAGTGCTCTGGATGGGTGTGTTTACCCCAGCAAAGCAAAAATGAAATTGGCAAGTATCAGGGCAGATATTTTAGGCACAAACGCAGTTACTTTCCGGTGATGCAGAAAATTGATTTGATAAAACAAAACGAGCAATTATTCAAATGTTAGGAAATAATTACAGGTATTTTATCTGATTATACACTGAATCAGACATCACTGATTTACTGATCTACCTACTTACTGATTTTTTTCTAAACCTGCAAGTCAAGGCAAATCCAGGCAGATAAGATAATCTCTTTACATCTTCTTCTTCTTGGCTAAGATCCCACAAAATGACACAGCATTTAGTTTTGGCTCAAGCTCAAAAAACATTTCCAAACCAAAATCAATTTCTGGCTGGAAGGAAAATACTCACAAGCATTTTGCTTTAACTAGACGGATGTGCCACCATATTCAGGCTTTTTGTCAATTTTCTGATCATATGTGTATCGAATGACATTTTTTAAGCATTTGTCAGAAAACATGTCACGTGAGAAGGCTTGACGACAAAAAGACACGAGTTAGAGCAATGTGGACATCAATACCAGAGTCCGAAAAGGCAGATTTTGCTGTTCTGGGGCTTCTCAGGTAACATGTCTCTTTTTCCTTCCTATAACAAAAATCCTTTTTACTATGCAGATTTCTGACCATATTTTGTACCATATGGCAGCAGCAAGCAGTCATTTTAAGTGTTAAGTAAGATTCGTATTGCATATGCACGTAAGTCAGATAAAAAGAAGTCTATTTTAAGTCTAAGCCAGATGTTTTCTGCATCCTGTTCAGGCGGTGATCTCTTTTCATCTCTGTGCAGCACTGGGAACTGCTCCTCTGTGCTGTGTTGTTATGTACAGAAACGTGTGTAATATACAACTTAGTCACGTTGATTAGTAGCATCCTTTAACTTTAATTCAGTGTGGGTATAGAGTTGTTGTTGTTTTTTTTAGCCCTTTGAGGACACACCTCCAGAGGGTAAAAATTCCCACACTGATCTCCCAGGATGGATGTGTCCTCGTCACACGTCCTTAAAACTGACACATTTGAAATCTCTTCACCAGAAACAAGCGACTGGAACTAACATTACTCGCTGCTCTGAAGGTTTGTAACATCAGAAGCACAGGTTTATGACTGGTAAATGGACACACATGCAGCCTATTAGTTATGATTTCTCACACCTTATCATCCCTTATTGCTGTTTTAGTGATAATAGATTTATTTAGACCAGTAAGAAACCATATGGATTTTGCAGCTGCTTTCTTCTGCGTCCACAAAACTCCCAAATATTGGACAGACATGTACTTTAAGCGTTGCAGATATAAAAGGAAACTTGATTCTGGAATTCCATGGCCTCTTTGTAGCCTCAAATTTTTAAATTTCTTTACAGATCAACCATTTTGGCTTTACATAGTTTTGCTAGGCTAATGATTTATTGCTAAAAGAAGAAGAAACATCTCATTTTAAAACACAAATTGATGGATAATAAACTTGGTAGGACATATCATGGAGCTACAATAGATTCATAAAAGCTGCATTAATTAATATTTGGCGCTTTGGTTCCGGTGAAACAATCTATGAACACAACACTGACATACTGACTGATCATCTTTAGAATTGATATGGCAAACCGTAAATTGGCGTAATTATTTACTATTTAGATTCAAAAGTAATATTACCCATTAGATGCACGCATACATCAATTTGACCTCCGCTTCAGAAACACCAAGACTGTTTCCTTGTTTTCTGTGCTTGTTTTGAAGCCATGCTGATGGATTTGTTGCTGTTAAGCTGCTGTGAAAATGTCAGGCTAAAGTGTTCGACCGTGTGAGAAGTCTCCGTACACTTCAGTTCCCAGAGAAATGCAACCTTATGAGCGATGAGTTCCACACAACAACCTGTGAAAAGCAAAACCTGACGGCCCCATAGGACAAGCCAGCATCACATGGCAAACACATACCACAGACTTCCTACTCTATGTTCTTAGGCTTGTTCTTAGTTGTTGGAATGTGCATGGATGAGACTGCAAGAGATCCATATGCTCTGCCGGAGTCACACCGATTCTTAATTCAGACTTGAGGGCATTCAAGTGCTTCATGTTCGGTAGCAGAGGACATGTATACCTAAGGGTGACTTTAGTGACTTCCAATAAGAAAGCTTAGATATGAAATGGGAGAGGGGGCGACCAAATAGCTTGGTCCCGGTTCGACCTGCTTCCCTTTTGCATGTTGTTTTCTCCCTTTCCTGTCTTCAGCTCTCCTATCAATTAGAGGTCTGAAAATGCCCAAAAAATGAAAAGAAAGGGGAGAGGTGGGGAGAATGACATGCAGCAAAGGGCCGCAGTTCAGAACCAAACCCGCTGCGGCAAGAACTGAGCCTCTGTATATGGCCGCAGGCTCTACCAGGTGAGCTGCCAAGGCTCACCTGGTAGCAATCTGCATATTTGTGCAAATACAGAATGCCAATGTTTATCATAAAGGCATTTTTACAATTTTAGATTTGTCCAATCTTTTATTTTAGCCAGGCTAGCATTGGGGCTCAATGGGAAGGTGTGTTGTTCACCCCACCACTTTAGACCAGACTGAACTATTTCACCCTCGGATTGACACTGGATGGATTGCCATGCAGTCTGGTTTATGGTCCCCGCATAATGAATTGCAATCATTTTAATGATCATCTGACTTTTCCTCTAGCGCCATCATCAGCTCAAACAATTGAATGTATCCAGTACTCAGCTGTACTTTGTGTTAGGTGCTAATGAGAAAATATGAGCATGCTAACATTCTCAAGTAGGATAGTGAACATAGGAAACATTCCTCCTGCTAAACTATATCAGCACTGAGGTTAGCATTTAGCTCAAAGCACTGCTGTGCCAAAGTGCAGGCCTCAAATAGCTGCTAATGCGGCAGTAGACTCTTTGTCATGTATATTCGACTTTAACTTACAAAACTGAGCAGAAAGCAATAGAAAGCAACGTGGATGTTTTCATTCAGATCTTTAAATTCAGCGATGTATAAGGCTTTGATTAGGTCACCATGGTGATACATTGTGATACAGATTTTAGAGGTATTTAAGGGAATTGTCTTTGCTGTGGAGATGTGACAAGAAATAAAAGGAGAGAGAGGGTCCTCAGACAGACTTTAACTGGGGCCTTTGTGAATATATGGTCAGCATCCTAAACTCCTAGACCACCAGGACACCCCATGATGCCGGTAGTTAATCTGTCACCAGTGTCCGCTGTGTTTTCATTACATTCCAGCAAGCTCCTCCCTTTGAGCTAAGGGTTGCAGAGTGAGGAAATAGTAGCATGTAATCAATACCACAGTTCAAATCAAGTATGTTGGGGTTTTAAAGTGAACTTTATTGTAATTTCTCTATTGTGAGCATACAACTCACTTGAGATGTCGGCATTCAGTATGAGGTAAAAGACTTTCTTTTAGCAACTGGGCTTATTTTGAAAACCACCACTACAACTAACCACGGGAAATGTCACTGGTCTCATTTGTTTATGGTAGTACCCAGATATTATAATTAATTTGTGATATGGTGCTATGTTCTAAGGGTTTCATTTTAGTTTGTGTGATTTCAAGAAAGTTTCCATCAGCGGTTTTGAGATGGTTACATTAGTTAAAAGAGGGATACAGCAAACACCTCAGCTGGTGATTTTGATCAACATCGTGTTTTACCCTCAGGAAATGAATTATATCTTCATGCGTCCAGCGTGATTTCATTATCCACGGACATGAAATCTTACAAAAGCTGGCCAGATGAGGCCTGTTCAAAACGCTGTAGTGACATGCTTTGACTTTACATAATTCCAAATGCATTTTTTCATGGTTGGATGAAGTTAATACTCACTTTGTCTAACAGTTTATCATGTTGCTTCTACATATTGTTGCACAACAGAATTTAGTTTGATTTATAGTAGAATATGATCAGAACGCGGACAATGTGAAATCCATCATGATACAATTCTGTTAAATGTGGGAACAATTTGTACTTTAATCTCTAGTTTGCTTCTATATTTCAACATCAACAGTTAATAATCTTGGTGTAAAAATTGACTCCCAACTCACTTTTGCAGCCCATATAAATCACCTATGCAAGACCTCTTTCTACCACCTCCGTAACCTCTCCAAACTCCGACCCATTCTCTCCCTCCCAGACGCCGAAAAGCTGGTTCACGCCTTTGTCTCCTCCAGACTGGACTATTGCAACGCACTTCTCATTGGGATCCCTAGAAAGAGTCTGCAGAGGCTTCAGTACATTCAAAACTCTGCAGCTAGGATCCTGATGAGAGTGCGGAAACTTGAGCAAGACAATGGGAGACGGGGCATTTTGTGCTGCTGTCCCACGTCTGTAGAATGCCCCCCCCCCCCCGACACCTTGAGGGCACCTCAATCCAATGAGTGTTTAAAAAAAAAAGGCCTTAAAACATTTCTTTTTAGCAAAGCTTTTGGTCCCCTTTAGATGTTTTTCATCCTCTCTTCTAAGAATAGCTTTAATTTATTTTCTTTTTTTTCTTCTCTTTTTCTTTTTTTACCTGTAGCACTTTCAGATTAATTGATGAAAAGTGCATTATAAATAAAATGTATTATTATTATTTTACAGTTTTTCCTTCTATTATTTTTAGCTTCCAACATCTGACATGTGCTAGACAAGAGGTGGACGTGAGGCTGGAAGGTTGCTGGTTCAAACCCCCACACTGACAGGTAAAGAAAAAAATGGATTCTGCCGGTTTCTCTGCTCTTTCAGCAGCTATTGTTTAAGGATTGTTAAGCAAGCAGCATGGACGGGTGGGATGTGAAACAAGTTGCTTCTGGAACAAAATTAACCGCAACGTGTTGGATAAATAAAATAGCTAGACATGTTTTTATAGTTGAGGTTGGTGCACCATCTTCACTGGTGTTCTGTGTAATTCATTAGGTAGATTACAACAGTGTGTTTGGCATTTAGAGGATAAGAGTTGATGCTTGTGTTGCAAGAAGACACTCGCAAAGTGCAAAGACCCACAAATGTCATCTGTTTCAAAACCTGATAAGTGATGAGTGGAATATTTAACTGCGGGTATTTCCTAAACTTCATCTGACGTTGCCATTTTTAGTTTTTTGTAAAACATGCTGTCCAGAATTGTTAAAGCTGAGGAAGGGTGACTCTCACAATGTTGATGTAGTGGGAATTTTTCCAGTCGGGAACCAATTTTTCAGATTATTCCAACACGACATGAATGCAACACAGACGCCCCATCTCGCAAATGTAACGTAAGGGAAAAATAATGTGTGTTTCTGCCCTGTGATTAGATAAGCTCCAAAATGTAATGGGTTATTCCTTGGCCCATGCTACATCCAGTGTTACCTCCTGTAATACTTTATAGATTACTTGTTACTGTCATTTGAGAGTAATAACATATATTACAATATTACTGTCTCTAAATTGTTCTGCGGTACACTACTTTTGTGTTATTGTTGAGTTACTTTCACCAAAATAGCAGCAGAAGTTTGATTTGGAAGCTAGGGTGTGAATTTCACCACCAGATCAATAAAGTCTCCTCTTTAACAGATCATAGATTATTCAAAATATTTTGTATAATTAAAATGGATATGCAAAGTAAATAAAGCTATAAAACTAGATAAGTAAAATGTACAAAAAGCAAGTAGGAGAATATGAAAATCCTCAATTAAAAGTACATTACAGTTGCATTGTTGTAAAATGTTGATTCTAAAAAGTCTAAAAGAAATAGTCAATCGTAGTGTGGTTAAAACTCACTATTTACCTTATTTACAGTACAGTACTTACAGCTGATATGTGAAAAAGTACGCAACCGTAATTTAGTTTTACTGTAAAACCGTCACAGGAAGGGCTTTTATTTGGAAGTAGTCTAGAGACAGAGATGATTTGACTGAATTGTATCTAAGGCTGGGAATGAGTTACAAAGACATTCTAAAAAGCCTGGTAATGCAAGGAATCGTTGTTACCGAGAGGCATTTAAAAAGAATATTGAGAGCCCGGATGCATTACCGGCAAAGGTATGACTTGGACAAACGGTGTTGCACCGGAAGCTGGGACCCATCTGGAACTGTGACCGCAGAGGGCGCTGTGTGGTAGACAATGGAGGGCGAAGAAGAGCGTCTACTCAAATGAATACATTACATTGACGGGTGAAAGCTGTATGATTATTCCCAGTTTGTTATTGCTTCCTAAGGAGAAAAAGGTAAAGGTTACAATTTTTTGCATTCAATTATGACTGAACTTCTTCTTTTTTTTGTCTCCGGACACTTGAGCTCCTCTTTTTTTTTTTTAGGACTGCATTTCCACTGATGTCAGATGGAAATGATCATTTACATAGAAAGGCTTTCAAACACCTGGAGCCATCCTGAAGGGAAAGTCTGCGATCCACGTTGAAGTTGCCTATATTTACCTCCAGTATTATTTTGTCCACAAAGAAAATAATTTTAGAGCTTCTGGTTGTATTGCAATGACATTTAATACATTAAACTTCCCCTGACCTTTCATCTAGTGCCATTATCAATACCTTTAAATCTGCTTATTGGTGCCAATTATTAAAATATTAATTATAGCATGCTGGCCTGAGCATTTAACTCCAAATAGTGCTGTACCTAAAGGCCTTTGTAAACCCAGTCTGTATTTAAAGATAATACAACTTCACGTTGGGTCAATCCCGTTTATACTCTGACTTTAAAATCATTGAAGTTTTAAGAACTGGTTTGATTTTCTGCTTTTTTTTGCACCCAACATCATAGCCACCATACATGCAAAACGCCATCATTCACAATGGCATCTAATCAGCTGAGCCTCTCATCTCCTAGCGCAAAGCACATACGACTCACAAAGAAAAGAGTGTTTGGAATTTAAAGATAACATGTGGCAGGTGATTCCAGAAGAGCTTGAAATTGGGGATTGCGTACGGATCATGAAACAAAGGATGTCCAAAGCTTTGTTCACTATAGGTAGCTTAACAATATCTTCTTGCTAATATCTTTCTTTCATTAGCCCCGTTTGGGACTAGCGCTATCCACTGCAGCTACATAATCAATTTAGTGGTTAGCAGGCTTTGACTTTTATTAGAATGCAACCACAAAGTCATTCTCCCTGCTTAATAACCCAATTTTGTCTCATATTGCAAAATGTTCACAGTGAATAGAACAATTAAAGGCATTGGAGTCAGTGTGCAAGCTTTCTGTGACTTTTAACAGATGACCAATTAAAACAAAGCTGAGTACTATGAAAATATTTGGGCTTAGACTACATTTTATCCAGTTGAGAAAAGGACTTTTGATTGATTGCTCATTTTCCTTTCTCGTCGTGAAACACACCCATACATTCTCAGAATTTCACAGTTTGATTGCTGACATTGAAATTAAAGGGATTTAATCCAAAATATTACATCTGACATTAGATCTGTGACATGATTAAAGACAAATGCTTTAACAATATTATGCTTGGCTGAAACGTCCAACTAATATCTGTAATCAATGTAATTACAACCCGTCTCATGTGATTACCGTGTATGTTGGTGAAAACACATCTTCCATATACATGTGTCCCTTCTGCATGCGACCGGTGGCTAATGGCTGTGACTAATAGCTTCTACTCCGTCTTTAATTACTCACATTATAATTAATTCAGAGAAAATTAGATTGAATCGGGATTGGCAACGCAGCCATATGGTACAGTGTCACTCTTGTGTGAGGACTTTAGCTGGTTTCCATCATGTCGTCATGTCATAATATCACTTAACTTAATGTTTGTTCATTTTCATGTTACAAGTTTAAGAAATCCTGATTTGCAACAAGTTTGATGATAGATGAATTGTTAGTCATTTAAATTTATTTAAAAAAATTCCAAATCTTCTTTAGTTCCAGCTTCGCATATTTGAGTATTAATTACACTGATCTACTCTTGTTCATATCATTATAAACTGAATATCTTTTTGGACCCTCGGCCGGACAAATCAAGCAATTTGAAAATGTCACCTTAGGCTTTGGGATATTGTGATGGGCATTTTTCTTATGTACTTTCAGACATTTTCTAAACTAAATAATCATTTTAATTCAATTCAATTCAATTTTTATTTATAGTATCAATTCATAACAAGCATTATCTCAAGACACTTTACAGATAGAGCAGGTCTAGACCACACTCCAGAATTTACAAGGACCCAACAGTTCTAGCAGTCTCCTCCAGAGCAAGCAACAGTGCGACAGTGGCGAGGAAAAACTTCCTTTTAGGCAGAAACCTGGGACAGACCCAGGACCAGGACCAGACCCAGGCTCTTGGTAGGCGGTGTCTGACGACCGGTTGGGGTTAGAATGAAGAGTGGCAATAACAGTCCCAAAAAATAGTAGTTTGTAGTAGTTCATAAACATTTCTTCCTGAAATGTCTTGGAAACATGTTAGAGAAGGATGTTTCTCACCTAACATCAATATTAATCAGAGTTTAAACTAGGTGATGTTTCTTGAAGGTGCTGTATTGCCCACTGTAGATTACTGAGTTAGCTTCACAGGGAGCTCATGCAGTTGCTTGGACAGAAAATCCTTCATTTACAATAAGAGAATATGTTACAGATACATCGTTGCTCTTCAACTGTTGCATACACTAACTTAGCTTGGATGTACCGTGACCTAAACCAAATAACGTTATCACTGTGTTATGAGAAACAAAACGGAGCGATTTGTTGTAGCAACCAACATAATAATCACTTAGATTAATAAAACATAAATATCGTGAATCCCGAGGACACTTTACACTTGTACAGGGGTTCAAGGGAAAAGAAAATAGCATGCCAACACAAACGCAGAGTAAAAGGAACAAAACGTCAGTGCTAATTTAAAGGGGGATGTAGTTTAGTTATGCTACTGAACTACAACCACATTATTCATAAAAGTTATTTAATGAGTAAAAAGGTTTTTTATTTTATGGAAAGTAATTATGCAAAATTACAAAAAAAACTTATGCCCTTTGAATAGGTGAGTATGCATCATTTTAAAAACATGCATTATATAATGTATATTAAACAACCCAGCAGTATATAGTTTGTATGTAAAATCCTTATCTGCAAAGTAACCAATAACAATAGCTGTCAATTAAATCTTGTGGAGTAAAAAGTACAATATTTCCCTTTTGAAGTGTACAGAGTGTAAAATAGCATAAAATAAAAAAAAACTAAAGTAAAGTATAAGTGCCTCAAATCTTTAAAGTTAAGTACTTGAGTACCACTGGTACTAATACATTTGGTCTGAAGCAGATGAAGCAGTGCCAAAATAGTCATTTTCACATCATGTCCAACAAAATGTGATTACTTCACAATGTGCCATATTTAATCTGTTCCAGTCCAAAGTTTTTTAAAAAGCACCTTGTCTGATCCAGTGAGCGGTAACGTTTTGACAGTGGCTGTCTGGAAATGACCTGCTCGCAAACTTCCCCTTATTTCTCCTCTCAATTAGCAAGTCCATGTGGTCTGGGGTCACAGACGAAACACCGCGTCCTGTGCTCCGTCTCTTACTTACAGCTAGTCAAGAAAAACAACATCCCAGCAGTTAATTTGACAATGAATGGGAGCCTCTAAGTCTGGAGATGCCGGTTCAAATCCATTTCTACGTGCACACGTGTTTTCAGGTCACATCTCGGACCTGCCTGAATCTCCACGGTGTCTGGAGGACGTTAAATCACACACACATAATCAGACCTGCAGGAATTTGTTCCTCAGGGTCATGTAGTCTGTCACACACATTCCCACGTCTGTCTTTATCGGGAGAGTCACAAGATTTCAGTCATCACGGTTTTCGTTAACACCATATTTTAAGAATCTTTCAGGGAATTTCTTCAAAATTTTGCACAAACGTCCACTTGGAAGGATGAACCGATTCGATTTAGGAGGTCAAAGGTCAAAGTCACCCTGACCTCACAACACACGTTTTAAGGCCAGGACTCAAGATTTCATACACCAGTCTGGCATTTCCAGACCTATCTCAACAGCGCTCTGGTGTAAGGTCTCCAGAGTAGGAGAAAAAAACGAGAGAAAAGTCTTGGCGGCACTCAGCCTAAGAAGCATGGTTGGTGTCTCTGTTAAACGGTCTCGGGAAGGAACTTGGTGGAACATTTACTGCCCCCAAAAGAAAACGCTGCATACAATATTAAATGTAGTAAACAGTTGACACAATACAGTAACGTGAACTATTTAAATTAGCTGACAAGTGGTTAAAAATCATTTGCTCTTACCAGTGTATCACAGTGTGTCCCAAACAACCCAGTTAGAGAGGAAATGCCCTAAACATATAATTTCTAAATCTTTACAATCATTCCACAAAAGAATCAAGCAGGCTTGCCTTATTACATGATCCAAATTTCCTTTTAAACTTTACTTTTTTAGCGTGGACTGTTTGCTCAGAGGTTCCGGTTTATATTCCTCAATGCGACCAGAGTTCGTAGTAAACACAAAGAAAGCGGACCGTGAGGGACATCCGGGGGAACTTCCGGTGGAACCACAACTATCTGCTAAATGAACCATCATTTATCCAGACTACTCCTGCGCTAATTATGACAAAATCTTATACAAATGGCTAATATATATAACATTAAGGGATGACATATCCAAACGGTTAAAGGTCAACTTCACCGTGACATAACGTTCTGTAAAATAATTTTTCTGGCCATTATTCAACGCCAAAACTCAAGAAAAGAAGGGGAGACATTTGTCAGATTCTGAATTGGTGGCACTAATTTTGAAAGTGGGGATTGATTAGATCTGGGTTGTTTGGTTGAAGATGTGTGTGTGAAGCACCTACGCTTTAGAATGTTTATCTTCTTCGCAGCAGCCTCCATATCTAACGCATTGTCTACTGTCATGGCTACAGCTTTGTGCCCTATCCTGTCCTCTGGTAGTCCACCACAGGCTCAACGGTTTTGCTGACATTGAACTTCAGGTGTCGTCTATAAAGATTCTCTCTACTGTATGGGAAGACGGCATGGTCCTCCCTGAACATGATTCACTGGAAATGACATATAAATAGTAATAACTTCAATTCCAAGTCTTCACTACATATATTATGAGTCTGGACAGACGTGGCTGCAAACTGCACCTTGATTGGTGGTTGGAGGCATCCAACCGCAGCTCAGCACAAAAAAAACAACAAAGTACTGTACATTGTAACTCTGGAAGATATCCACGTGATTTGACTAACTCGGACTGCTGAAGCACGTTAGGAAGGGATCTTTTTAGCCAGTGTGAACAAGAGGAATCATTACAGCAGGCAAACCCTGTTTCAATGTTCATTTGAGCGCCTATTGTTGGAGGACTTAAATAGTAAAGCTATCCTTTAAGTTTTTTACGTCCTCTGAGCAAGTAAGTAATCTATAAAGTAGAAATGCAGCCCCACTCACACACTATTTACACTGATAAAACATGTTTTTATTTTACATAAGCAACTTGGCAACATCTAAAGTATTTATCCATCAGCCCAGTTGGTCCATCGCAATGTTCTGCAGCAGCAGCAGCAGCAGAGGTTGTTTGTTCTGCGAGCGTGTGCTGAGTCAGCCAAAGCCCGGCTTTACTCTGCCACATCCGACTCATGTCCGCCTGCACAGAAACATTAAACCCAGGGCTGATTCACCGCAGCACTTAGCAGGGCCGCAGACCTTTAGACTTTTATACAGCTGTATACACCTTCAGTTTCACTGGGACTTATTTGTAGCATTATCATAGATAGATAGATAGATAGATAGATAGAACTCGAGGTTTAGCTGTTTTATCATGATCCAAGCCCAGCCAGTGCACTGGCTGCAACTAACGGTTATTTTGATAGTGTATTAGTCCGTTGATTATTTTCTCAATTAATCTATTATTGTTCGGTCTATAAAATATCGGTAAATGGCAAATCATTGTTTCTCAAAGCCCAAGATGACGTCCACAATTATACACTTTACTGTCATAGAGGAATAAAGAAACCCCATGATCACTATTGATTAATCAATTATCAAAAAGCTGCCGATTCATGTAATAGTTGACAACTAATTGATCAATCTTAGCTGCTCTTCCATGTACACTGTACATTATACCTGTTTTATTTATTTCCCTATGCAGCAAAATATAATTATATAATAATTACAACCCCTTTTTAAAGTCAGATAATTATGAACAGAAGCATAATAAAAAATAAGCAAACTACAAAAAAGTTACTAACATAAAGACACTTATTAGAATGTCATGCACTCAAGTCCAAGTTTGTGGAAATTGAATTTTATTTGATAATTCATTTTGTGTGACTTATTTGCTCCTTATTACTGAATTGACAAGCACAGATTACTGTTTATTCTCAAGATTACCATTTTACACTGTACGTTGTTTGAATAAATTGCTCAAGTAAAAACTACCAAACCTAATATGACACACCTCCTAAATACTGCTGTTAACCCCTCAATAATGAAATGGCTATTTTTAATGCTCAAGCAACTTTGATTGATAATTCCACATTTTCGGCAAAGCAGTATTTTCCATTGTTTCCAAGCAAATGGTTTGTAGTGGCATTGCCCTGCATTGCTGCAGATGTGTCCGCAGCATATGTGAAGGCTTCTCACTCAATACATGACTGGGAGAGTTTCCAGTGATACTCCTCAGCAACCCTGTTAGCCCCACTGTAAGAACAGCTGGCACTTATTTTACTCAGGAGCACAAACGCTGGCTTTGTGCAAGAATCAGGTTTGTGATGAAGCTGCAAAAAACACCAACTAAAACCACTGAACATACAAATTTGCGCTGTCATGCTTCCATCAGCACACCATTTGCTTTTCAGTCAAATGGCCACCAGAGGGCAATCTTGGCTTCCTTTTGACTCATGGATAAACATTAAGGGAGATTTTGCCCTGATTCTAGCTTCCCAGGGTGTGTGCTGCATGTAACCAGCTCTCATCCTGGAGGTAGGAAACGTTAACCCGTTTGGGCTAACCAGTCCCAGTAAACACGGCAGGATTTGGGTGTAGTCTGAGAGAGAGGTTTCCATGGGAGGAAATCAGGGTTAGTCCATAAACCACATGCAGTCATATGTTGACTAATGTCTCATTGTGTAAGCACAGTTGGCTTTCAGTAAAGCCCGTTTTTGGAGAGGTTGGCAGTATATCAAGTATCAAAAAATTTAGTTTTATGATACTTTTTTTGTAACCTGTCTCTGACCCCTAAAAACAACACAGATCTGGTGCACAATGTGGCGTAATGAATAAAGACTCACAAGAGGCAGTTTGGGTATTTACTGTATTATTGAATAAAATCTATAAAATATCCCACAAAAAATACAATACATTATTATCATCATATTACCATCCTTCAGTTACATTTTTCTCATTATCAGCAACAACAACATACAGCTTGTGCTTTGCAGACCCTTCCGACACTCACATACAATTATAAATAACGCTGCAGCTTTCTGCTTTTTGTATTCAGTCCGGTCTGATAAATTATGCAAATGATAAAAAAAACAACAACAGAGAAGTGGTTTTATTTCAGAGGCTGAAATCCAACCGATTCCCACTGTACTTCTGTGCACAGCCAATAGGAGCAAAAACAAGTTGTTGTCGGAGCAGCGGCAGTGTGCTCCTCGTACATCTCATGTGATTGGTCGGTGGTCTGAGTCCGGGCAAAACAAGCTCTAAACCCCTCCTACCGAACAAGTGACGCAAACTGCTTCCTCCCACCCCTCCTCTTATTTTCCCCTCCCGGCCCTCGCTGCCACCTCCTCCCTTAGCTAGTTTTCTGTCATCCTGTCAGGATACATTAAGCTCATATACCACTAGTGTTCACTGAGCACAGGAAAAAATGCAGAGAAGAGGGAAGAAACGATGGCGGTTTGGGCTTTTAGTGCTTCCCCCACAGTTCTTAGGTTTCAACGATGAAGTTGGAGCTCCGAGAAGCACATAAACCTTGATGCGAATAAAAAATGAGGTTCAGTAGTAAGGCACGTTGTCGACATGAGATGAGAACTGATTGCTTTGGTGGGACAGGAAAGCACTGGATTCCATTGGATTGGTTTGTCAGCTGAGTTAAAATGGTGGGGGGAAAATCTGGAAATGGTACTACCAGTGATAGAAAGGAGTGTTCAGGTAAACCAACAGACATCAGGAGGTAGAGCAGGAGTTCACCACAGATAGTGAAGGTCCAAGTTTCAGGTAGAAACACATATAAAATTGTTCTTGAAAACTCCCAACATTACAATAAAACTCCATATCATCATGGCCATAATAATACATAGGCTTCTGTTGTCATATACAACAGACATGGCAAAGTAGTCCTGATTGTTGACCTGAGGCGATCAGCTCCTCAGTCAGAACCAGACCGCAATTACATCACAATTTAAAATACGTTTTATGCGGCGTTCATGGCATGTTGGATTTACCGTAAATGCATGCTGCCGAGAGGGGTAAAACTGTTCACATCAACGTTCTGCTGAAAGGATGATTATAGTTCGTATACAGGCTCTGATAGTTCGCCCCGTTTGGTGTCACAAATGGTGCGAAAGCAGTAGACACGGCAGCCGATGCGTGTCGACAAGATCATAAGGAATCTAAATTATAAGTTACACTCACACCCGAACAATAGACTCTACATACAAATGGTATCAGCTGCAGCTTGTGGTGGTGGTCTTTTCATTCATAAATAAGAATAATATTAGATAAACACATTTCAACAGTTTAAACAAACCAGATGACATCTTTTTCCTGCTTTTTGTGAAAAGATGCAAATGTGGCATCCTTTTCCAGGGATTGGAAACGTACTTCTTTGGCTGGTAAATCCTTAAATTCAGTAGCCACGTTCTCCTTCATGCAGCAGTCAGAGGGTGGAGAATCTTCATATTTTGGCTTATGAACACAGCCACAAAGGCGTTTGGCTGATGTCTAATTTAAAGATAAAAAACATTTCGTCTCTGAACACTGAAAGGAAACCCCGGCCTTTCCTGGCTGGATGAAGCAAGCACACACCCTCTTAAGTAATTGAAGGGATTTCCATTAATAATCAACCTAGGTCTGATCTGAACAGCCCGAGCATGTGTGCCCCAAACCATGGCAGCTCAGGTTCCTTCTTCCTCAGCTGTGGATTCACTCAGAGATGTGGCTTTTACTCAACTCTAATAAAACATAGGAGAAACGTGGCATACACGGTGTGAGACTGGACATTTAAGGCTCCATCTGCATTTACAGTTTAGCCAAATTAACAATAAATCCACTTTAGGCGCTTTTCCGCTATTACCTTACAAGTGTTGTGATACTTTTGGTGAACCGACTTTATATGTGCCTTATTTCCTTTTACTACAGATTATCGACCCACTACTCAAATCACAACCTGTGCTGAAGCTGCAGAGCTATCTGATCTGTGTCCTGCTATTGTGACTTCAGGAATTGGTCTCTCTGTCTGTTCAAAAAAGCATATATCCTTGTTGAATGTCAACAGTAATATAATGTAATATCACATTTAACTTCACATCACTTAAAATGTGTTTGGCCAGTTTCCCACCTGAGTTATAACAACCTAAAACAGTATAAAAGTGTTTAAGAGTGGGTATTTTCTTCACGTTTCCTAATCTCATAAAACATTTTAAACTAGATTATTCACCTGCTATAATACATATTGGTGTCTAATTTGAAGCACAACAAGTTCATCTACTTAACTCAAGATGTTGGATGGTTCCTTATGAATAAGTTAACCCTAAAACACATTTTCAACTAAAATATCAGACGGAGCCTTAAAAATCCAAGTACCCTCAAATCAGTCGTTTCCAGCCTCCACTGTGAGCTGGTGCGGCTTTGATCAGACTCTGATCCTTGATCCGTGTTCAATAGTTTGTATTGGTGATCAGGACTTTACCAGAATCTCCATGATGTGGTCCAGCTCATTCAGGTCCATCAGACACGACTGCAGACTCCCAGCCGAGGCGTGGCTAGGAGAGCGCATTTTCACGTCCTCGTCCGCCCAGAGCGACCCACTGATTGGCCACAGTGAGCCTGCCACCCAGGCAGAAGGCAGTTCTGAAGTCTCATACATCGATGTGTCAATGTCCTCAAAGATGTCGTCCAGGGCGAGGTCGCTGAGGTAGCCCATGGCGTTTACTGCATCACTAAAGGTATGGATCGCCGCAGCGGGTAGCGATTTCTGCTGGTCGGATGGGCTGTTTGTCTCCTGAGAGGGGAATTCTGGGGACAGTGGCGGTGACAGAGACAGGTCCCCGTTATCACCCTCTGCACACCCGGGGCATGTAACAGGCATGGAGTCAGGGTGAACGCCGTTCAGGAGTACCTGGGACGTGCAGGTTCCCACCCCGTCTCTCTGCATGTCCTCCTGGATCTGCCTGAGCGTATTGATGAGCAGCACGGAGCGACGCAGGCTGAGCTCCATCCCCGCCTGGTAGCCCTGGAGCTTCTCCATGCACAGGCCGAGCACCAGCTGACGCTGCTGCAGGCGGCTCAAGTCGGACTTGGACGGACCCACGAGGAACCCGTCCTCATCTCCTCCGTCTTCCTCCCCGTTCTTCTCCTTCTCGGCAGGGGCAGGGAGTCTCTCGGCCTCCAGCTCCTCCAGGCAGCTCCACTTCCGCTTTACACCGCGACCCAACATCGATCTACATTAACACACACATATATATATATATATATCTATATATATATAGATTACCAGTTACACAAGGCGTACAGTGCATTAGACCAATATGCATTTTAAAGACCGATATGATCACGTTACTGTAGCAATGCAGCCAATTTGAATGTCTTTATATTTGTCACATTTTCATGGAAAAACACCAGTCATTTAGTAGGGGTGTAAATCACAAGTCGTATCACAATATAATATTAATTCTTCACTTTTTCCAGACATTTATACCAAAAACAACTAAAAGAAAAAAAGTAGGAATTTCAAAATAAAGCTGCATCTTAGAGATGATGACATGTATCACTGTATGTGCATGTGTTTGTATTCACGTGCACACAGACACAAGCCCCTGGGATATGTAAAGCTATTGAGAAAGACTTTCTGTCTCCTCAACTGACAGCAATTAGGAAACCAACTTTAAAAACAGTTGCTTCAACCAGGTGATTCTCTTTGGGAACACTGCGACACATTCAGAGTCGCATCAGGCTGCTTTGCTGTGTAATGAACCTTGTATCCAGTTTATGTAACAGAACCAAGACCGGCAATCATGGCCAGTTTCCCCATTCACTTTCAATTGATGAACATCAGAAACAGACGTAAAGGCAAATGCAGCTCAAACGGTACATTGTGTACGGGGTTGACGAGTTTTTTGAATTTGAGACATTTGTAAAGTGAACATTAGAACTCTTATGACTCACTGTGAGACACCCATGCATGCTGCTAGCCTATACTCCTCCACACAGACATGGAGTAGTTAGTTAGTTTTAGATAACCGTTTCTCTTTTCCCAAATAACAATTGGGCTCACATCTAGCCCCATTTGATGACATTTTAACCCCCATCGGAAGAGATTAAAAGCCGCTTGGTCTTATTTAACAGAGGGATGAACAACTGAGTAAATTAAATATATATAACAATACAATTTCCACTCTTTATATTAGTAAAAAAAGAGAATATTTTCACTCACTCTTCCTTATTTTTGCCCCGGACCCCAAGAACTCCCCCTACCCCCTTAACGGACTTCAGTGGGGGAAGCACTATTCTCGTTTAAACCAAGTTTAAAGACAAAACTTGATTATATTTGAAGTGAATAATAATTATAACAAAAACCGAGGTTAAAAAACTACCTTAGGGGCTCATGGGACGTCTCCTGAGGTGTTTGAATCCGTCGTGTCTTCGGCTCGCTTCCTCGCCGCGTTCCTCTGCTCTCGTGCCCAGGAAGATGAGAAATGTTCAGTCCGTCCACACACAGCAGCGGGGGGAGGAGGCCGAGCCGCGGAGCGGAGGGAGGAGGGGGGAGCAGCCGGAGCTCCCCGGGCGGCTGTGATTGGTCAGCTCCCCAGCTGATCAAGCGTCCACCTCCGCCACTCACGGGGCCTTGAATGTGCGTTCGTGTGTTTCAACCGCGAGCTGCCGCTGCGTTCAGGTGCGGCTCATAAAAATCTGAAATACATCGGAGCACACGTGAGCGACGGATTTGGTCAAAATGAGAAATGTACATTTAATTGAGAAAGAGTGTCTTTTTTGACAAATGAAGTATGAATAAAAATGATTGTAGTGTTACACACACGAAAATATAGAGACTAAAACCGAATTGGACACTTTAGTAGTGTCATCACTACATGAACCACTATGGTTGACATTGGTGAAAGATGTATTTACGTTGTTAACTTAAGTAAAAGTATCAGAATGTAAAAACACTCTGTTACTAAAAGACTAGTATAATCTGTAAGTGTCATATGTACAAGTACACATTACGCCGTAAATGGCCCTTGTCACTGTTGTTAATGCAAAAACATTTAAGAAACATTTAAGTCACTTAGTCATTTAAGAGCTGATTTAAGTCACACGTAATATTTGAATCTATAAGTAAATAACTACCGCTGTAAATGAAGAGGAGTAAAACGTACAATATTTCCTTCTGAAAAATAAGCCTAGTGGAGTAAACGTAAAAAGTAACATCAAATAGTCTGGTAAAGTACTCCTGTGTGTGTCACTTGAGTTTTATAGAATATATATGTATGTATATGTATACATATGTATATAAAAATTATAATATATTTCTAAAGTATTTATGTATCAAAATATAAACAACCATAATTCAATCTAGAAGTCAGAAATATCTAGAAGGTAAAGAGAGTTCCAGTGAGAACCTGAATGCAGCATTTTAAAGAGACAGATGACTCAGAAAGCGAGGGGGAGGGACGTGACCGGAAAGACAGAGGAGGGCAAACACCATAAAAGGAAACTCTTCATTGACGTTTTTTAATCTGTTGCTCCTGAAGCTATCACGGCTGCACTCCTACTTCTTCTAAACTCTTGTTCTTCTACTGAACAGAAAGTTAAATATTTAACATTATGAAACTATTACATTCGTTGTTTGCTGACCTACATTTTGAGGTGGACGGGGCAATTGCATGTATTTGTATTAAAATCCACTTGCTGCTGCTGCTGATTTTCTTTAAATTGGTGCCAAAAGATGTTTTTTAAAAATACAGAAAAATAAAAAGCCCAAATAAGACAATTAAAACCGTCATGCATGCATTTTGGGGTTATAGAGTCATTTTTATAGTAGTTAGTAGTAATTTGAATTAGTTTAACTATCTATGGGGGTCCATTATGTTATTATGTCCAGCCCAAATGTTGTCTTTGTGAGAAATAATTGTCTTGATTTGTGAGATGCACATGAAAGCAGCGTGCTGTGGGCTTTTAGCACTTTTTAACTTAATATGTACTCATTCACGTTTTTAAAGGCGGCGCAGTCGTCTGATAACCCACACTTATTTGCTCCTGGACTTCCACGTGCATCACTGAAACACCGTATGGATTTCCTGCATTGTGTTTGCTGTTTTCTCTGTTGCTGCTTTTTAAGACACAATGGTCCCTTTCTCTAGTGTCTCCTTTTTTTGTTGGGCTGCCTTTCTGCTGAGTCACCGGCAGGCCATTAATCTTTAACTATGGGCAAACGAAGACTAGGCAACAGGCCAACATGCAGCGTAAGCTAGAATTTTTACAAACAAATACCCTTTGACAGTTTCAGACCGGACTTTGTGCATGTTTAAGAATAGGATATTTTTCTCTTCAGTAGACTAAAAGTAGCATTCATTATTTATAGAAAATTGCCACTATGAACAGGTTCCTTGTATGCACGTCCTGAGCTGCAAACAGACACAAGTCCTGTTCTGTTGAATCCAACTCTCTGCATATCTAATGCAGAATTTCACGGTCCAACGTCATGTGAACGCACGTGAGGATAAAGGTCCTGCTGCAGTCAAATGGCAGCCGAGTCCCATCTAATTCATTGATCATTTTCACGTTTTTCCAAAGAAATCTACCCACAAAAACCTGCAGACCTTTGCTGCAAGGCATTCCTCTTCTCTCTCACCTTTCATGTCTTCAGCTGTCCTCTGAAAATAAAAGCCTAAAATGCCTAATTGGTGCAAGTAATGAACAGTTTTGTTCAATTTCCAGCCATAGAACTTCCCATTTACACAGTTCCAGTTTACTCTGTAAGGGATCTGTTGCTCTGAATGAGAAGTAACAATCATGCTTCTGCATCTGAACTGTCTCCAGTAGAAACTAAAATTTAGAAAGAGCACTTTAACAGGATAAGGCTGGTGATTTTCTATATTGTTTGTCTCCGTGCCGTTCATTTCTACGAGAGTTGGCCAGCTACACATAAAGCCCTCATGAAGCCAAAAATGACCCTGATGATCGCCACTTATCTACCCTAGACGTTCCAAATGTTTTCAGACCGAATAGATCAAACTCTAATAGTAAAACGAGTCAAAGGTCAAGATCACAATGACCTCACAAAACGTGTTCTTTGCCACAACTCCAGAAATCCCATTTTACACAAATGTCTAATAGAACACAATTAAGTGTATCCAAGGGGTCAAAGCTCAACTTCACTGTGACATAATTTCTGCAAAAACGCTTCTTGGACCATTATACAATTTATTTGGATGTGGGTGGTGTGTTTAGGCTGGAAACTGCAGAGAATGCGAAAAAAAATAATTAAAAAGCTGCTTTAGCCTTGGGGTTAAAGTTGACGTGACGGTGTAACAAAAACATAATGATGTGTAATGTTATGTTTAACTTGTATTCACTCAATTTGGCCCTTAGCACCAGTTTAAATCCTACCGTAGGGAGTGTTTTTTTAGTCTGTCGATGCAGACAGACGTGACACTTCCAACACTACCGCACAACAAAAACTATTAAAAACATTAAGCCTTGCTGTTGCTCTGAGCGACATGTTTGTTCAATATGATAAACATGGGCACAATTAAGCTGTGGCTGAAAATAGTTGGCAAGAAATGCATTATTTACTATTATTGTTTGAATAATTAAAAAAAAAAAAACAGCTGTTTCAGAATACACTTTGAAAAAAGCCATAGTAAAGTATATATTTAGGACCCAAAGATCTGACTTAACCTTCATGTTGTCTTCGGGTCAAATTTGACCCGTTTTCAAAAAAAAATTAAATATCTGAAATAAAGGAATTTGAAACACGGGTGAAAAATGTTGGAAAAAGCGGCAAAATATATGGGAAAAAAAATACCCCAAAATGCTAAAACTTCATTAAAAAAACGTAAACAGCAGCAAAAACGTTGAGATAAGGGGAAAATGTTTTTCATGGTCACAGGGAAGACAACACAAGGGTTAAGAAATGAATGGGCAGAGACCTTATAGTGAATTCAACATATATTAGGAATAACTACCATATTGTTAGTTTTCTGTGGACATTGCTGACAATAATATATGCTTTGTATTACCAGCTTTGTCCTTCAAACTCACAAAAAGCAGTTCAAGTCTATAAAAGAAAGCAGTAAGACTAAAAATAAAAGAAGGAAATAACCTCTGTAGAAAATGAAGCTTAATACTAAAATGATCCAACCCACACGACACAATCAATAGTTGCACCTTTTATTATAAAAAATATTTACAAAGATGCTACAATGTTTTTTCCTTGATATAAAAATGCATACATTTTACAACGGTAATTAGTCTTTGAAGTTCTAGCTCCCATTAAGACCAGAGGGACATCCTTCAGGAGTGTTGTGGTAAGGTATTAAGCGTGTCGTAATACTGTATTTTTGTCAATACATTTTGTCTGCCTGAGTTAAATCTCTTCATCATGATGACAAGGAACAATTTTGAAAAATGCATTTGATTTTCCACATCTTTAGGAGAAAGGCAACTGTTTGCATAAAAGGAATTAAAGGACATTTGAGTCGTATACAATCATTTTGAAAACGTGTATGACAGAGCTGCATAGTGATCTGAATAGTAACCCGGTTATTATTATTACTAATAACAATAATAAGTGTGAGGAATAAATAGGTACTGCATTCAAAACTGAGGGCAAAATTTGGATAAATATTTAATTGGGCCTTGTGGTTGATTTGATAGGTCAACATGGCATACATGTACCTAGATATAATAAATACAATAAATAAAACAATAAATTAGATTGGGTTAACACACAGAACTCTTCATTTGTAGATGTTACAAATGAGAGAAAGAAATATGGCTTCTTGATGCAGTTATCACCCCGGGTTTCCTCCAAATACTTCAGGAAAATGCTGTTATTATTGTTATTAGATCTGTATGTAAAGCAGGGCAGGAAACATACTTACATTTGTCCACTGGCTACTGTAAACTTACCAGAAACAGTCAAATCTTAACCAGCCCTTGGCGGCTGGCAGTAGTTTCCCTGCACGGCGTAAAGCTTTTGAAAAAAAATGAAAGAACAGCGCCTTTAAAGTGTGACGGTGCCAGTCCTGACACCGGTTACAGTCGACTTGTTATACCAAAACCATGGGAAGACACTGTCTCGAGTCTGGCTACATTAAAATCTTAAAAACCGCTTGGGAGGGAAAAAAATTTAAAATAAATCAAATGATACTTGCAAAATCCTCCAGCTGTATAATGCAAAAAAATATATTTCTATATACACATACGTACATATACATATATTCCATTCATAATTGCTCAAATCTTTAGGAAAATATGCATTGATTCATAGATTTGGATTTACAATTTGTTCTGTTTTCTGATGCATGTAGTGTGATGAATTGTTCCTCAGTCCATGTTACAATAAATAGAAATGGACAAGAATACGACCGGAAGGGGCTAGTATGAGAGAATGTATGACAGACGTAAACATGGAAAGTACGTAAATTAGAATGCATCATGGTATAGGTAATTATCTTTGCCCTCCCACAGATATTGCCAAGTTTTGGATTTCATTTACAAAGTAGGAAACTAACTGCTTCGCCCACAGGCCGGCGTGGCTTGTGAATCCCAAAATTCATTCATTTCATCGTCACTACTTTAACTGACTTAGTTATTTTTGTTTTATTAGATAACCGCTGAAGGACCCAACAGCAGCCGCCGACGTGCCTAAGAGGCCGTTAGAGCAGACTAACTACACCTCTAACAGCCCATCCCGTAATCTACTTGGCTTGCTGTTAATTTCCCACCTTGTTCCAAAACCCCTAACAATCTCCATGTGTAACAATACCACGTACAGAACATGCACATGTGTACTGTGCATAGTCTGGAAAGAGTCTGAGGGATCAGTACAGAGGAATGTTCTGAGTTTCAAGACCCTACTATGATCTCCATGATGTGGTCCAGTTCGTTGAGGTCTGACCTGCAGCTCGAGCTGGAGCTGAGGGCCGTTGGCCCGTGAGAGGAAAGGCTCTCCAGCAGATCGTAAGGCCCCATTTTGGGGGCACTCTGCATGCCTGTCAGCACCGTATCGAGGTCATAGTAGGACGGATCCACGTCTGAAAACAGTTCCTCGAGCGCAGGGTCAGGGGGCGGGTGCTTGATCTCAAAAGTCCCAAAAACCTGCTCCCCTGTCCTGGAGTCTGCGCTCAGGTCTCCCTCCTCTCCCTCTGACACGCACTCTTCGCTGTCCTCCTCTTCATCCTCCTCGCACTCGCCGTCTTCCTCCTCATCCTCGTCCTCCTCCTCTTCCCAGCAGGGTCCCATGCCAAAGGGACCTGCCAGGTAAGAGGCAGAGGACAGCTGGGGGGAGACGGGCGATAGAGTGGACATGGTGACCTCCGTTTCCACTTCTCCCTCCACCACCTCCTCCGCGTGGTATCCTTCCTCGAGACCCACTACCGAGAAAGGCTTTGGGCTCTGGCCGGCTTGCGCTGCCGGGTCTGTCTGCCGGCACAGCACCTCGGTGGCCACCAGGCGGTCTGCGGGACACTGGGCGGCGGCCAGGGCCTGGGTCATTATCTGCCAGGTGCCGTCCTGGGTCATCTCCTCCTGGATCTGCCGCACCGTGTTGGCGATGAGCACCGAACGGCACAGGTTGGGCTCCACCAGCATGTGGCACAGCTGCAACTTGATCAGGGACATGTCAAGCAGCGACTGCCGCTGCAGGCTGTACGAGGACGTCAGCGTCCGAGTCGCCACAGATGGAGCCACCGGGGCCTGGTCGCCACCGGAGACCGACTCCTCTCCGGAATCGGAGAACTTGCGCTTGGTGCCCTTCGGGAACATGTTGTCTCTCTGTGGCGGCGGCGAGGAGAAAGGAACACAGTCAGATACCCAACACTTATCAGAGCATTAACTCATGTATCACACTGAGAAATGCACAACATGCCTACTGTTCTGAATTTCACTAGCTAAGTTCTTAGTTAAAAAAAAACAAGTGCTATGTAATTAATTATGTAAATGTGTGATGTAATGAGGCTATGTGGTGGAGTATTTGTGTATGGACATGAGGGAGCTAGGGCTACAATCTGCTCAACAGCAGCTGTGACTTTATAAATAAACTACAGGTTTAAACTCTTCATGGACTACAGTAAACAGTAAATTGTTTGTTGTAGTTTTTTTCTGGAAGTTTGCTATACCTTTCCTGTTGAGAGGCACAGGCAATAGCAATGCAGCTTGGTCCCGGCTGCAACGCTTCAAGTACTTTTGTACGAGCGACAAGCAGCTTTTGTTCAGCACCATTTCTGCCCATTTTAGGCCAGTCTGAGGCAAGACTCCTGCTGGGCGGAACAACCACACTTTTAACAGACCACTGAGCCACCGAAAATAGCATGGTTACCAACTAAATGCAAACGCTGCATCAAAGTAAGCACAGACTAGAGAGACCTTTGTCAGAAAACAAACAGGACTCAAGTTACATGATAGGTGCACGTATTCCTTCCCACTGCCACCTGTGATTAAGAGAATATCCTAATCAATAAGGTGCTTTTAAGGGGTAAAAGTAATAAGAATATGACAAATAGCATTTCAAATATCACAATACAATATACTACCATGAACCACTAACATTTACAAGGGATATCTGGTTTCCGGGTCTACACACACACACACACACACACACACACCCCGCTTCAAAAACTAGTAGAACAAGATTTACACTTTCTCTTCACTGAGGGAGGGGGAAAAAAGTAGAGTCAACTTCCTTATTACACACCGATTGGCACACACAGATGTCTTACAGTAACAAAACAACACTCCTGCCAACGTTAAAGGCCCTTTGACTCCCCAAAATTAGCGGAATGCATGTAAATAGGAGACTGGACTCTGAACAGCAGCCTTTGGCATTTCATTTTCCTTACAGAAAAACAGTGGGCAGTATCCGGCTGTCTCCTTTGTGTAAAAACCTGTTGGCAGGGCGTTTGGGTGAATGATTCCACTTGCTGCAAATGTCTATTTGTGATACATTCCTTTTAAACATAATCACAAAAAGTCAAACCATATTGAATACAATGAAAATAGTAGTGATACATGTCGGACTGTAAAAGCACAGCATCAGGGTTTACAGAGTAGAAAGCAAACAGCAGAGAGTTACTTTTACACTTTCCTGTGGAAACCAAAATTGAACTAAAATGCATGAAACACTGCTGTTATTGTCACAATGCATTTCCAACAAATTAGTTTTTTTTTACTTAAAATGCCAAGCAACACTAAGCCCTATGATCCGTGCAAATGACTGATCTTAAAATGAACCCACTGTAGCACTCCGGAGTGTTGCGACATTTTATAGCTAAAACTGGGATGACAAAAACATTTTGCAACCAACCAACAACCAACATTTTAACCAACATACTAAAAAAAAAAAAAAAAAAAAAAATTGTGATTTGTAATTGGTTGGGATTGATTGTAAATCCTCCTTCCTTCAACCTTCAATAGTGGGGTTACAAGTTGTTTTTTCTCTCTTTTTACACATGAAAAACTGACATAAAATGACAAACGCAGATTAAATTACTGCTACTGTCTTCACCTTATTGATCAGATGAATTATAAATTATAAAACCCATACCAAAAACAAAGTGGCTCTAATGTGCACTGAATAGCTTGGGAGCCTTTGCTCTCTTTGAGTCTGGACTTGCATAGGAAACAACAATTCCTGACAGACACATTAGGGGGGAAAAAAAGTCATTTATGAAAGTGCCCGAAGATCTAAAATACAAAAAAAGGGTGAGAAAACAATGATGGACATATGTTGTCTTCTTGTGTGGTGCATTTGTGGCTGGCCCCTGTTAAACAAGACACTAGAAAGCAATATCTCCCTAAAGGAAAAACAACAATGTGTAAAAATTGAAAAGGAAATACAACCAGGAAGCCCTACAACTTGAGAGAAAGCACACTGGACAGTGAAGAGAAAACAGTTTGGGACATGACAGATTTTTTTTACAGGTCCGATTGGTTTTTGAACACCCTGTAGTCAAGCATTTGGGGGTTAAATCCAAAGAATTCTACTTAGAGAATAACTGTTACCGACAAATCAACAAAGCTAATTGTTGTATATATGTTCTCTTTATTATGATAAAGACTCAAATCAGACTGGAAATGGCTTATACACACACACACGTTAAACTTGTCAACACAAACACTCATGACATCATAATTTTCCAGTATTTAACGTATTATTTAAGTTATTGTTATGCATCAAAACACCAAGGCAAAATCCTTGTATGTGAAAACCTACTTTGCAATAAAGCTGATTAATTTACAGCGCTGCAAGCTAAATTCAAGATTGATATATATACTTTGAAGACATTGTGTCTCTAGATGCTTCATTGTAATGATTGAGATCAAGACCATTTCCAATACACAATCAAGCATTTAAACCTCCCCATCCCTGTAATTTTCTCATCAAAAGGGCCTCAATAGTAAAGTTAGTCACACTGTTTCAACAAGATTTAACAGGAAAATGCTGACACATAATGATATTCAAAAACGTGTCTAGCAGATATCAGGAAATTAGTAATCCAGTGTAAAAAAAAAAAATCTTACTAATGGTACTGAAGACTATGGAAGCCCATTCCCACCAATGAGAAAAAAAGATCCTTTAAGTCATAATAATGTGTTAGTATCTCAAAATAATCAGAAACTTTTTTTAAATAATGATCTTATTTTGAAAACCAAATCATTCTTTTGAGAAACCAAATCATCACAGTGACATGATTTTTTCATCACATTGGCGGAAATGCGCTTCCATAGAAGTCAGGTACTTGTATTACACACGTATACATGTGCCAGACAGCGATACTAGCTACATACAGTGGTAGGTAAGAACACGACTACTAAACTGAGCCCTTGTATTATGCTAGGAGCCTGAAGCCAAACAAAATGCAGGCTCGCTTTACGTCAATGGCTGCTAGCATGACCCATCCCCCACTGCTCAGTGAATAACCACCACTTTCACAGCTCAGCGTACAAAATGAATAAATAAACTTACAGCACGGGGGCATTATTTTTAAACATTTCCCCATTCGTAATATTATATAGCACTATCAGCAGCCAGTTCGGAGCCATTGGAGTCGCTGTGCACAGCGGCTCGGAACTGTTGGCCGTGACTGCCGCATGCTTTGTCTTTTCAGCATCAGACCTACCGAGCGACAATGAGGCCATTTTGCGCTAGTAGCTAACAGCTAGCCGGCTAGCTACACCACGGATCTGACTTTACGCTTATGAGCTGCCGCTAAGCTAACTATGCTAAGATGTTCCCTGAAACTGAAAAAAACGACACCTCCGTGGAGGTACAAACGATTGGCAGTCGTCTCAGTTTGGCCTTCTTTTGACATTTAATACAAAAATGAATGCTAGCAAGCGTAAAGCTAATTAGCCGAAAGCTCCCACCCACACATCCTCCGCGGTCCTTCCTCCTTTCTAGCCAAAAACAAGAGTTTTCGCCGTGGCTGGGCTGCTAAGTTCCTAAAAACAACAAACGGTCACCCGGGCAGCTGGTTAAAACGACTATCGCCGGGTGGTTGGGTAACCGTACTCACCTCGTGTTTGTGTTATTTTATTCCCGTCTCGGTCATAGGATCGACGGCAGGGAAGCGGAGATCAGGTTCAGATGAGATCATTCATGCCACGGCTTCAAAAACTGAACTACCTCTGTCCTGCTGCTGCTGCTGCTTCTGCGGAGCGGACGGCAGGAGGAAAAGAAGGGAGGGGGATGGGAGCCGACAAAAGCCAGCCATATGCCTGGGATTCCTCTCTAATCATTTCTCTCGGCTTTTCTCTCCTCCAAATGCTTTAATTTGACAAACAAGTGAACAAGCCTGTGGTTGGCATTAAGTCCTACACTAAAGCAATTTTTTGGAGTACTTCTATTGTATGCTACTTTATACTTGTACACTACCTTTATCTTATAACGTTATACTTTTACTTTACACCTCTGTACACATACTATACTATACTACACCTACTTTTTACATTCAGTTTCTAATTCATTTGTAATACTGTCTACACAATTTATTTATTTGAAATATAATACTAAGTATTAAATGTATAAGAATTAAGTAATAAAAGTACACGTATGATATATACTTATATTACTTACATATATTTTATGTTTCACCCTATGTCTTAAATTGCACTATTTTTGTCCTAGATTTACATTTTGCTTTTACTTCTGTTATTGTTGCGCACACAACCAATAAGGAGCTTGAACCTACTCCACTCCCACTGATACATTGCACTTTATACTTCACTACTTGGATCTATAGTTCCTTTTTTCAGACTAAGATGTTTCATGAAGGAAACACATAATAGTCTAATACAATACAATGCATTATTAAAGATGAATCCAGTGGTTCCGAACCTCATAACCTTTCAATTTAAAAATCTACAGCTTATGGAATCTGCAAATATGTTTTACACTAAATTTCAACATGTGTTGTTTTTTCACATAACTGAGACTATAGAGGTGTAAAAAGAAAAGCTTTTAGCAGAACTGCTTTTTTCTTCTTCCCTCGCTCATTAATCATCTCATGACCCTTCACATTTATCTTGTGACCCATTGGAGGGGCCCATATCACCAGGTTTGGAACCTCTGGACTAAACTACTTAACTACATATAAAGAAGTCAAAGCTAAGCTCCACCTGGAGCAGCTACAACAGTAAAAATGCATCAGTAACGATCTACTGTCATGTATAAATTATGTCTTTTTTCTTTACCTTAAATACATGAAGTGTATTTTGCAAATAATACTTTTGAAAGATATTAAGTTGTAATTAAGTATTTTGGATTATGGTATTGGTATTTTTTATTTAGATCAAGGAGCTGAGTACTTCTTTCACCATTGGCAAAATCACACCATAAAAACACTCCATCATTAAGTTGAGAAGTAGTATATAAAGTTCTACATTGAAAATATGACTAAAGTAAAATTATTAATGCAGAAAAAAGGGCACACAAATGGTTCACCTTCATAAAACCACAATTACAAAACAAAATCTCCATCTTAACAAGTTTTGCTTATTACTAAGTCCCTAAAATCTTATTCCACTAAAACAAAACTAACTTTTAACTCCAGTGGTTTGAGAATATAACAAACTGTTCCCAGTATACATTAAATCAATCCATTTAACTGCACTTCTCCACACATTTATCAATCTTTTCTGGAAAAGTGACCCTTCCTCTTTGCTCTTCCTGAGATTTCTTACATTTTTCCCGAGTTAAAGATTTTTTGGGGGGAGTTGCTCCTTATACAAATTGCGGGTCGAAGGACAAAAGTTGACGTACGCTGTGCAGATTATAAAGCCCCTTTAGGCAAATGTGTGATGGGCTATATAAATACAACTGACCTGACTTGACTTGACTCAACACATTTGTACATTTGATGTAAATTTGTCTTATTTTAACCTCATTCTGTCTTAATTATACTAACAGAGATTTGTAATGATTACAGGGTGAATGATGTCGCCACACAACTTTTTATACTTTTCTATGGAGTCAATAACAAGGAATCATGGATCTTGACAGATTATAAATAGCAGACAATTAGAAAACACCCAAAAACCAAGTGTAAATGCAAAGGGGGGTCATTTTGTATATTAATGCTGATGATGTTTTTAAAGCCAGATGTTAACAAGGTCTTACAATGATGTGTATTCTCCTTTATGTTTAGGTGTCAACGTTTATAGATTTTAAGTTGAATTAAGTGTCAAAAGACATTCCCTTGTCACTGATATATTTAAAAGCTACCTTAAGTGTCTTTCAGTTGCAGTTTCTCTCTCTAATGCCGAGATTACAACATTTAACACACTTTGAGTCAATTTAGAGTAATGTAATTATCAGTAATTATCTATGCTGGTGATGCTGCCATGAAGGTTTTAGTTTTCACCCTTGGAAAGTAAATTAATTTGCCTTAATGATGTATTTAAGAATCCTAACAACCGATTTGTTTTACATTTTTTGGTAGACTGGTTTGAGCCGAAATACAGCTGATTAGATATCTTCACCACTCTGGGACCTAAAAGGTACAGTTATTAATCTCCACACCAATGTCACATGTTACATTTAACCTAAGAGCAAAAGGCTTTCAGCAGCAGGTGCAAATATAAACTAAAGTAAATGCCACCCCCTTAAATCCCACCACTCATCCACACAGGAAGCCTAACCAATAGACCTAAATACATGTATGATTGAAAACATGAAAAAGTACTGCATACCATTTAGTTGATAAAGCAACACAGTCATGGTCCCTCACTGACTTCCCACTTGTGAACACTGTAAAAAAAAAAAGCTGATTCTTTTTCTAATGATCGACTAATTGATTAACTGATAAATCGTTTGCATGACTATACATGATTTACAAAGCCGCCCTTTGGTCACCCAAATCTATTTGATCAAAGCCTAGAATTAGCTTCATAGAAGAAAAAATATGGGGGGAAAAATAGAATTTTAGTCAACACCAGGGAAATTGTTGTGCATCAGTTGCAGTAAAAAGTATGATAAAGTGCAAATATAAAATATATATATACATATATATGTGTGTGTGTGTATATATGTGTATGTATACATATACAGTATTTATGTACATATACATATATACACAGTATATACATGCCCAAAAATATAAACAAGGTTAACTGTAAGGATTTAGTGGTAACTCTTCCACCACTTCCACTTTATGCTATACTTGTTATCTACTATATTTGTAGGTAAATATAGTACTTTTGACTTCTCTACGTGTATTTGACATCTGTAGTTACTTCAGATTATTAACACAAAATAGACATCAACTAATACAATACAAAACACCAAGACATTATACGTAGTTAATAGGTTAATTTACCCAGTAGTATATAAAGTAATTGAAATCAGGCCCAACTTTACCAGCTGCAACACGGTAACATTTTCCAGTATACACTTTATTATATATTGTTTGAAATGGTGTTTACACCCTGACAGCAATAAATAACATATGGGCTCTGAAAAAGGATTTATGAACCAATGAAATTTGACCTTACCCCTCTGGTGTACGAGCCTGAGCTCAGTCACCAGAATTGCTGCAAGTCTGCATTTTCATTTGAACTTTTTACAATAATTGCATCAATTAATTATAATCCAGTAAATATAATATACCCCATCCCCATCCTAACAAGGAGATGAACTGTCTGCTGTTTGGCTGTGTGTGAGAAAACATAAACTTCCATAAAGTCCTGTGGTGTGTGTATTTAGATGGATGACAATAAATTCTCTAATCTAATACAACAAGGTCCAGGGTGCTCAGGAAGTCCAGTCAGATGATTGAAAGTGCTCCTTGGAGGTCAGGAATTCAGTTAAGTATAGAAAAAGGAAATCTAAGGCACTTTTCTTAAAAATGATGTAAAAGCCTTTATTTTACTGGCTATTTCATAACAGTACATTTAAAAGACATAGACAGCCCACGTGTAGACAGCCCTCCCTGAAGAAGGCTGTCCTTTCTATTGTTAAATAGCTAGTAAAATAAAGGCTTTTTAAATCATTTTGAAGAAGAGTGCCTTGGATTTCCTTTTTTCGACCTCTAATCTAATAGTTTAGCCATGAATTAGCTGCAGCCTTGAGGCTTCGACGTTCTTGTTTTGACAGCCAATAGGAACGCTGAAAGCATATTCTGATATTTTTTTAGCAATAATTTCAACGCAGTAAGCAAAAACGAGGGTATTTTACTGATATACAAGACTGCTCGTCTGTTTTTCTACCCCAAGTTTTCTTTCTTTCCAGAAGTCGGAAGTATTCTTCAGAAAATACTTCCGGCAGGGGGAACTTATTTTCCTTCGCGCTTCCAGTGGTTTCGAGCAATTTCTGTGCACGGCGGATAAACGCAGGAGCACCGCGAGAGACAGCAGCAGTCCAGAGTCTTCTAGAAACAACGTGCACCGGCGAGAGGCACCAGCAAACAAACCCGCTCTCTCTGCACAACCTTACACATTAAAACTCTGGACTAAACATGGCTAAATGGGGAGAAGGGGACCCTCGTTGGATTGTGGAGGAGAGAGCCGATGCGACTAATGTCAACAACTGGCATTGGTGAGATATAAAGACCGGATACTGACTACTAGCTAACCTGCTAATGCTAGCTAAATGTCAAGCTACAGCTGCTATCTTTGTCCCATATGCAGATATGTTAATGTCATTCAAGTATCGCCAGTCAACCCCGGCTGTGTAATGTAGAGTATATTAAAGTAATGAATCACATTTGACGGGTTTAACCGAGCTAACGGTACCCTCACCGTTTTCGAGTTAGCCTCGCTTGTCACTAGCTAGCTAAGCTACTTTAGCTTCTAATGCATGATGTATGGAGCCCTCGGTGGTCGGTTGACAACCTTTCTGTTATACAACGCGCAGTATAGTGTAAGTATATGGTTAAACATCCTTTGACAGTGGTTTCTATCTCGTTGTGAACGAAGTAGTAATATTTAGGTGGCCATACATAATCAGTTAAAAGCAGCTGAATAAATAATGAACGGTACGCTGCTATATTTAGTAACATCATTCGGTTTAGAAATGTCAGTCTTCACCAAATCGAAGTAGTTGTTCCAGGACCCAAAGGGACTCCAGATGTTGTTGTCATGATTAGATTCCTATACAGTATATGTAATCAAGAGGTCTCCCATTTTTGTCTGTTATGTCAAGTGAGTGTTGCTTTTAAGAGTTTCGGAGCCCCAAAGGCCTTCTGCGACTCGTACATTAAATTTGGACTCTAAATGGCACTTTTGAGATAAAGCTTTGTATAGTCCTCTTTGGAGTTTGAACACACCACTTAATGTTCCAAACCAGTTAAGTTACTGTGTGCATATTACTGCAGTTTTCCCACACGTTATCACACAATGTTAGACTGTTGTATGAGTTGTTCCTGGCTTCCATGCAGCTATAGGTATTCCGTTAAGTCATCTCAGTATAAAAAATACCTTTTTAAGCTAGCTTGAGAAAGGCAATTCAACACATGATGTCACGTCTGCATGTATGTTTTGTCAGATTTATGTTGTGATCGTGTAGTAATACAGTAAAGCCTCCATGTAACTACTCTTTCAGCTGTGATGTAACTGAGGTATAGTGAACCATCTCAGGCAAGTTTGAAGCTGATTATATTTATTCATATTTTTTTCCTAGTATCTGATTTATATGCTGTGTTGTGCGACTGATTTGTGTGCTGCTGTAACACCGTATTTTCCCATTTTTCTTGGACCAATAAATATCTACAACAATAATGAATTGGTCAGTAGTATACTGATGTCTGTTAAACGTTTTGTATCTTTAGAAAAGTAATATAATATACTTGCAACTAGGGCTGCAACTAACGATTTTTTTCACTGACTACTTATCTTTATTTGATTAATCTATTAGTTTGGTCTAAAATGTCAAATTTAAAAAATGTGGATCAGTGTTACCCCAAAAGCCCAAGATGACGTCCTCGAATGTCTTTTGTCCACAACTCAAAAATATTCAGTTTACTGTCCCCAGAGATAAGGAACTACAAATGAATTCATATTTAAGAATCTGGATTCAGAGAATTATGATCAGTTTAACATAAAGCTGGCGATTAAATTACTGAACGATCATTCTTAGCAGCGCTAATGCAGACAAAGGAAATGCAGATTTGTGTTTACTCATTTTGGATGTGCTCACTTTGCAGGACTGAGCGCGATGCAACAACCTGGTCGTCTGACAAGTTAAAATTCCTGCTCCTCGGTCTGAGCGTGGAGAACGAAGAGGGGAGTTGTGAGGTGACCGAAGTCACCAAGTTGGAGGGAGAGGCCTCCATTAACAACCGCAAGGGGAAACTTATTTTCTTTTATGAATGGAACCTGAAAGCTACCTGGACCGGTGAGTAAAAGACTGAGGCCACTGTTGCTTTTGTTTGAGAGTGAGAGATGTGTAATATGTATGCATGAAATTGGGCTGTTGGGTGGCTGTTTGCTGCATGATGAATATATAGGAAACTCATAACCTGCATACTGCAGTTTATTTCCTGTAATGGCCATTTTTAGATTCAGTCAAATACTTAAAAAGGGTAGTAATTCAACAGCTACATTTCAAAGGCTCATTTACAGAAAACCCATGGAGGAGGGTGGTCAAAAATGGTATGTCAAAAATTGGACTGGTTCACTGAATTGTACCACTAGGTGTTGCACAAGTGCAACTTGTCTTAACCACTCAGAGTGATGAGAGAGCCCATAAGAATTTAGCGACTAGTCCATGTGGTGGTGGTGGTAATGCACCTTATGACTTTATTTAACGGCAGTGACAAAACCTCCTTGGTTTAGATACTTCTGAAAAATATTTTCTCTTTCAAAGAGCATAAAACAGCTGGTCTATTACCTAGGACATACGGTCCGTTTTTCAACTTCATCAATTGCTGTTAAACAACAACAAAAATGAGAAAAGGGTATTTTATATAGTTTTGATGCACCACAAGTGTAAAGAAGGGTTCAGTTTTTAATATTGGTTGCCATCGCCATGGGGCATCAGTCAGAATGCATGAGCTGAGCCACAGAAGTTGTCCATTCAACACAAGTTTTATTTAATTAAACTGCGTGAGGCAAATGATGTATAGCAGAACAGACACACATGGGTCGGAGAATCTAGGAAAAAACAAATAGAAATCCAAACTTTAGTTCATAAAGTAACTAGACTAAGAATGGTATCAAGAAATAAGGTACATGAAGTAAAATGTATAGCGCTTTTGTATAGCTAGTCTTAACAACTGCTCATCAAATAAACACTCAGACACATTTGCTTCGATGGCGCAGCATCAGGGGCAACTTGGGGTTCAGTGTCTTGCCCAAGGACACTTCAACTGGACTGCAGGGCCAGGGATCAAACCACCAACCTTCTAATTAGCAAGCAACCGCTCTACCACCCTCGCCCCACTTCTGATAAATACATGTCAGCTGACAGAACTTCAGGTGACTTTTCTGGTCCTGCTCTAAGCTCAAGGGTTTTCGGGTCAACATTTTGATAACAGTGTCGTATATAACAGACAACTGTGATTAACAATATTATTGTTTCTTTCAGTCAAATTTTTAAAATACTTGTTACTTTTTTCGACCAAATTAAAGTTTAAAATGAATACCAGGATACATATTATATGACTATTGTGATCAAACATTTGTCTTCATCAATAAAAAAACAAAGCATTGATCATTAACCAAAAAGCAGACCGTGTTGAATTTCTCTGGCTTGAGGCAGTTTCAGTCCCGTTTGTTTGGAGTTGCTATAACAACCAGTGGCAGCTGCCGCTAGCATAGCGTTAGCTTAACGGTCTGACCAATATTCCTTTATATAATTAGAATTTGCCACATCTAAACCAAAGCAACAGTCAAACTCCTTAGGACAAGTTGTTCTTTACAGATTACATAAAGAAGAGCACAAATCCCCAGGGAACTACGTAATGAATGGCGGCCATTTTGGCTACAGCATTCTACAACATTCAGGATCGTCTCATCTAATAAATTGACATTCTTTACATTACATCATTTCTTTTCTTTGCACCGAGTGAGTGCTGGCTGTCTTATTGGTTTTTGTTGAACATTTTATAAATAGAAATGCTGAATGAAGAGAAACTGACGTCTGCATTCTCCTTATCTTCCCAGGAGAGTCAAAAGCAGGAGTCAAATATACAGGAAGTATTGAAGTCCCGAACCTTTCTGACGAGAACGACATGGAGGATCTGGATGTAAGTTTCACCAAAGAACTTGAGTGTAATGTTTCAAATGCACCGAGCGGTGTAGGATCGGTGTGATGATGCCCGTCCTGTGATCTCTGGCCAGATTTCTGTATCGTTGAACAAAGACGAACCGGAAACGCCACTGACCAACCTGATGAAGACAAAAGGAGCTGAGAAAATCCGCGAGGCCCTGGGAAGCTATGTGGGCTTCTTAAAAACTGGTGAGTGAAACCAGTCTCCATCTCGCGGGCACCAATCGGCAAAAATAATGAAAACGAAAGCATCAGTTATCACATCTTTTTGGTCATTACGGTATTTACCTGTAACCAATGTGGCCTTTGAACAAAGTCTTGATGGGTCATTTTTAAGATTTAGCGTTTATGAAGATAGGCCTGTAAAGGATTTTTAATGAGAAAAAGTGCTGTGTGGAAGATAACAGATAAACAAAAAAGGGCATTATTGCTAAAACACATGACTTTTCAAACAATCTAGTCTCTTTTTGAATCCTTAATATTTATCCAATGAAGAGTTTTAGAATTATTTTGTAAATGTTTGGACGGGAATTCCTTTCTGTTTGGCTGTTAGAGGACTTTAAATTTGGCGATGAAGAAGAGTTTGTGCTCACTTGTTTTTCTTTTCTTTTGCAGAGTTCACACAGGGAATGATCCTGCCGACAGCCAACGGTGTGGCCAAGGTGCAGTCCACGTCCCAGTCCAAAGCCAAGCAGGATAAAACTCGGGTTCGTCACTCACTACAGATCTTCTCCAGCCATCATTTGACATCTTCAAACAAAGCCCTTGTCCCTAAATTATTACCTTAATAACTGGAACTGAATAGTCAGTAATGAACTCTCAGTGTTTTCCTGGCAGCAGTGATCTTCGCTCACCAGACGTGTGTTCTTGTTGTGTGGGACAGATTTCCTCCTCAGGCGGCACAACGGCTCCAGTCAACACCGGCGTCAAGATCCCCACCTGTAAGTTCAGCATCAAGGAAAAGTTCCTCGCCTCGCCGCCGGAGCTCTACCGGGTCTTCCTCAACCAGGAGGTGAGCACCGCCTGTGGGGGCACATACTGTATCCGAATAGTTTAAAGGACGTCTAAAATTCCTCTATGCAGGAAGAACCCTGACATTGTTTAGGTCACATAGGTGTATGACTTCTTCCAGTTAATACCTGAAGGGGTTTCTGTCCCTCTGCAGATGGTCCAGGCGTTCACGCACGCCCCCGCTTCAGTGGACGGAGAGCGGGGGGGAAAGTTTCGCCTCCTAGAAGGAAATGTTTTCGGTGAATTCACAGAGCTGGTAAGATGGCCATGGAATGCCTTTTTTTTTTTTTTTTTTTTTTTTTTTTAAAAGCATAACATAATATGGAATATGAAGGTTTTTGTACATCATCACTTTGTTGCGCTCTATTCTTCCACATGACCTTCAAATGAAAAGAGTCCTCTCTCCAACAGGTACCTGATGAGAAAATAGTCATGAAGTGGAGGTATAACAACTGGCCCTGTGGTATGTTTGTTTATATATTATTTTTTTTAAATATTTAAAGCCACACAAATGTATGTGGCTGGCTGCCATAAGAAATACAGTTGACTTAAATCATAAGTCCAGCCATTCAAACACACTTAACTTCGCGTGTGCGTGTGCGTGTGCGTGTGCGTGTGCGTGTGCGTGTGTGTGTGTGTGTGTGTGTGTGTGTGTGTGTGTGTGTGTGTGTGAAGGCATTGAACACACTTTTAAAAATACCGCAATAATACCGAAAACTAATCATTTTGGTCACTATAACCATGAGTTACACTTTCACACCGTTGCATGCCTTTTTCCTTCATTTAACACAACTTAAAATCTGATTTAATATACAATACAAGAACATTATCTTAATGTTCTGTTCATTTGATAAGCAATTTCATCATTCCTTTGTTATGCAAGTATATAACTTATGAGAAAAGTAATGGGTATATTAATCAAAATCCATCTGTACCTCGGCAGATTAGTGACTAACGCCTGTCTTAACCTGCAGTCATATTAACCCACGGCCCGTTAATGGGAAACCGTAGAATGAATTGGGACCTGTTGGGGTTTATTTACCAATAAAGTTTACGGCATAACGTTCTGTGCTGCGTCAGATTGACGGTAACGTGTGATGGTTGGTGCTCCGCAGAGCACTACGCAACAATCACCATGACGTTCCTGGACCGGAACAGCGAGACGGAGCTGAAGGTGGAGTGTCGAGGCGTCCCGGACAACGAGGAGGAGCGGACGAAAGAGGGCTGGAAGAGATACTACTTTGAAGCCATTAAACAGACATTTGGCTATGGAGCGCGACTCTACTGAAGACGGCTCACTGTAGTTTGTGCTTTTCATCCGTTTTTGACATTTTTAAACTTCTTGTTCTTCGATCTCTCTGGCACACGATGTCCCATAAAGTCTAGCACGAGTTAATGTTAGAGACGATGAGTGGGGCCATTTGTCACCCGTCTGTCTAAATGTTATAATTTTTCATCATATTTAAATCTAGATTTCCCTCCCCCCCCCCCCCCCCCCCCCCCCCCCGGCAGTATTTGGGTCAGTTGTTCACAGGAATGGAAATAGACTGTGCCTTTGGGACTCGGGAGGGAAAAGGATCTAATAAAGAAAGAAGAGTCTATTGAACCACTAATGCAAATTGGCCTCCACTTCTATAAATATGTAATTAATGCAAGAGTTCAGATAAATGTTGGCTTTTCGGTTCTTTTAAAATTATTGCTTTGAAAAGGATATTTTTTTGTACTTGTTTTACTCTTTAAGTGTAACTGTAGTGAAGATGCATGTTTAATTTCAAACTGCCAGACCAAGGAATGACTACCGGATATGAACTGTACTCGTTAAGTCCCTTAGCGCTACGCAGTGACGTCCTCTCGTTTAACTGAGACTTGACGCTCGTAACGAGCCCGCCGTCCGTCAGGAAGACGAGATCCGCTCGGACCGTCAGCAGGAAGCTCGGCGCGGGTGTTTGTGTTGAAATGAAAATGGATGTTCCCATTCCTCATGCAGCCAGCTGGCGTAGTAACTCGAGACGCTTTGCTAGATTTGGCTTCAAAATGTAGATTTTTCAGTAAAGGTTTTCACAACAAAATGCATCTATTTATTCATTTTCATCCCTTCACCGTGTAAAAAGATTAGTTTATCGGAATAAACCAATCCCTGTATGCTCTTGATTTGTTTGTATTGATGTGAGCCCATCTGAACAGGACATCACAGAAGCTGAAATTAACTTATTTATTTACAATTTGATTTCATATGCAAAGGGTTTACGCTCTTTAAAACGTCGAACACTCCAAACAAGCAGTTTAGTTTGAATCCAACCTGGGATTTAAACTGGAGACGCATTGACTCTATTATTATCAAAATTGTAAAAATTTGACCAGAGCCTTACGTAACGTTTCTTTCAACTAATGAACAAGAAAAAGGAAGACAAATGTAACGTGACAATGTAAAAGTCTGAAGCAATTTAAATTGCATATTTTAAGTTCATTATACGTACAGCGCATTCAAATGCTGCTACAAAGGACACATGTTTTCAAAATGAAAAAAAAACTTTCAGCCAAAGGTTACAGAACTTAAACACACAAATAATTTTTTTTTTTATATATATATATATATAGTTTTCATTAATTTTGACCTGGACCAGCAAAGTTAAAATGAAGAGAAAAAAAGGTGACATGATGAAATGATTTGCTGCAGTAAGGGCCCAGTTCACTCAAAGGCAGATGAAGAGCTCCGACTCCTGGAAGAGAGGACGCCGGTCATAATAAAATCATAATTTTCATCTTTTTCTGTTTGTCCTCTACTATTTCCTCAAGCTTAATTTACACAACAACATGACCTTTCCTCTGACTGCAAAGAACAAACCCCCGGGTTAGGTGAGAGTCTAATAAGATTAGGCTGTTACCTGGAGTGTAATGAACATTACAGCCTCATGGGGTCGCTATGGTAACATACCCTTTAAGCCTTGTTGGGTGAGAGTCATCATTACAAACTGCATCTTAACTTAAGTTGTATAACTTTTTATATTGTGTTGTCAGACGTAGACCACGTACCCCGGAGCTGGAGTCGTTGTCCAGGGAGTCGAGGCTCCGTCGTGGCGCCGCTTCTACCACGTCGGCCTTCTTCTTCACAGAAATGTCGTGCCAGTTGGTCCTGAAAGATCACGTCACATGTACATCAGAGCTATCAGACTGGCCGATTAACTGGATACAAAATGTATCCTTTCAGTAATGAAACATTCTTTGATTCCAGCTCCTGAAATCTGAGGATTTGCTGCTTTTTCGTTGTCATGCATGAATTTAATTTAATGTGTCTAAGTCTTGGCCATCCACTCATAGACCAAGCATTTATTAGACTGATTGTGAAATAAATCTATAGATTAATCGCTAATGAAAACAAACATTGCAGCCTTAATATAGATATACTGGAGCCACAAGACAAGAAAAACCAACAAAAATAACTCATTTCAACACAGGCTACAGCATTAAAAAAAAAAGGCAATTTGAAAAGTGCTGTTGAGCAATCTTTGGGTCTCTACCTGTACATCGGCCACATGCTCATCCATCATTTGGCATCCAGACAGTGAATGCATCGCAGCTGATTTAGTCCTGGTTTCTTCTTCACTACAGATACAGTATACTGACATATACTGTATATCTAAAATCCAAAGAGGGGGGGGGGTCATCCCCCATCTCTCTCCCGCTTTCATGTGTATCAGCTGTCACTTTAAAGGGAAAAGCCCCCAAAAATTACAAAGCCTATCCCACAGGAAGAACAGAAACCCAAATTTTTCCATTAAAAAAGATCTTTGTTTGGTACAGATCCCTGCTAAAAACTACATTATAATGCTTATTTATTTTTTCTTATTATTATTATTATTATTTCTTTCAATGAAAATGATACAAAAGAAAAAGTACCATTCCCTCCAATTATATGAATTATATTGCAATCACAATATCAGTCAACATAATCGCAATAAGCCATTTTCCTCATATTGTGACTACTCCAGTCCTGTACAAAGCGACCAGACAAAAGCTGTTATTAATATGAAATATGTCCATATTAGGTGTGCAGCGTCATGGGGACGTCTTCGCCTACGGGCGTACTCACATGTGAGCGACGGACACGACGGCGCTGAGCTCCCCCTGAGTTATCAGACAGATCTTGGTGAGCAGAGACTTGAGGAATATTTCCAGCGCTCGAGCTGATCTCTGCAAGTTCAGGACTTTCCAGACATGGACGCGTCTCTACAGGACACAAACACTGTCGTCCATCTAGACATGGACACATCTCTACAGGACACAAACACTGTCGTCCATCTTGGTTGAATTATTTCACTTTGTTTTGTTCATTATTTGCTCATGTTGAAGTAGCAGTGCATTAAACTGCAAAACCTAGAAGAAATGCATGTTCAGGTTCCAGTGGAGACTTTTGTGTCCCATGATGCTCTCAATGCAGCTTTTAAAGGCCTTTCTACACTAGAAACAATGCATACTTTGAGATTTCGGAGGGTATTAACACATGTTTAAATATAGGACTGAATATTTGAAAAATTACAATTCCATTGCCGATAACATGCCTGCGTTTCAGAACCTAAAACACTAAAAACAGTAAGAAAAAGAAGTCATTTCTCAGTAGTGGAGGAAGTATAACTGCTGTAAAACAGATGAATGGAAGTTGAATTAACAGCAGCAACACCTCTACACACACACACACACACACACACACACACACAGTTATTCCTGTGCAGGTGTGAAAAGGATACAGATGATCACAGGAACCGCCATCGCAATCCTCCCCACCTCCGTGTCCTTCTGCATGATCTTTTTGATGCGACCCTGGGAGCAAAAACCACATTCAGAAGCATCCGGAGAAATGTAAACTGCTGCCTTCATATGCTCCTCGTTTACCCCTGCTCCCTAGAAATGGGTTGAAGTTGAAACGGGTGCTGTTTTATTAAACACAAAATGGATGGATGGATTCACAATCATAATTTATACCTTAATCTGTTTATTATGCTGCTGGTCTATGTGTTTTTTTTCTTCTTATGTTGTGTTTTTAGGTTATATTATATTGCACTTTGTGTCATTTACTATTCTACTTCTTCCACATCTACTTCTATCGTCCCCTGAATATTGGTATGTAAAGCTTCAGATTTTCCATATATCGTTAACTAATCTTCCGCGCTAAAACTATCCCGAGTTTAACCCGGGTATCATAAAAAATGACAGTCGAGAGTCGTAGTGTTGATAATTACTCAGGTTTCCGACAGTCCGTAAAGCAGCAGGTGTTCCCAAAGCTCCATGCTACGTGAGCGCAGCTAACCGTTAGCTTATTTGATTTTTTCTTTACTTTTAAACTGTTTTAATTCACTAAAATGAAGTGTCTACTTACAGGAGGGAACCGTACATTATATTTTCTTTTCTGTCCGGGCATTTCACTCGCTTTAATCCGCGCGGTTCGTTCACATTTTTCATATTTTTATCGCAAACCGCCGCTAAGTCCATTTGTTTACCTTCAGCAGGAACTAACGTGAAAAACCGATGATGAAAAAAAACAAAAAAAACACAGACCTGACGTCAACCCTGCGTGACCCCGCTCATGACGTCATGACCTCGCATCTTCCCTTTGTAGTTCTTAAAAAAAAAAATTAATAATTTTAAAATTCAAATCATATTTACATTTTTGGAGAAAAGCCATTTTCTCTTGTATTTAAATCTAACTTAAAATAAAATTTGAAATCTAATTTAAAATAAAACTTGAAATCTAATTTAAAATAAAACTTGAAATCTAATTTAAAATAAAATTTGAAATCTAATTTTAGTAAAATTTGAAATCTAGTTTTAAGTAAAATTTGGAAATCTAATTTTAAGTCAAATTTGAAATCTAATTTTAAGTCAAATTTGAAATCTAATTTTAAGTCAAATTTGAAATCTAATTTTAAGTCAAATTTGAAATCGAATTTTAAGTCAAATTTGAATTCTAATTTAAAAATTAAATTTCAAATCTAATTTAAAATACCTGAAACGAATATCTAATAATTTAAGGTCCACTCATAAGCTCTTTACGTGGGCTATGTTTGAATAATTATTTTCTTATTTAAAAATGTCTTATTATTATCAGACGATGAGATGCAGTAAACAAAGCTGTTTTTAGAGGTGGGGTCTTATTTAATTTCTTATTAAAAAAAAAATGGTTCAGATAATAAGAAAGCTTAGCTCTTCTAACATAAGACATGAACATGATTGACACTTGACTTGTTTTTCTTATTTTAGACTTGAAACTGACTCAGTCAAAGCTACTTTTTGCCTGTCTTATTGGTACAGGGATTTACAAAGTCGTGTTTAAAATGCGATCATTACCTGAGTCAAAGGATCAAAGAGAATCTAGACAACATCTAGTAGTTTAATGTGGACCTGCTGGTGGTTCCAGATGGAGGATTCCCCGTCTCCCTGTGCCTGGGTTGGGCTTCGGCTGCGTTAATGACTACAAAGGTCAAAGATAAGGTTCATTAGCTCTCATTACAAAGGTTATGTTAACACCAATAAAGCTCTTCATTTTTAATTCCATTTTTTGATTTTTTACTTAGGGTGAAAGACGCCTACATGCTGTTTAAGGTCTTTGTATTTGCTATAAGTCGTGCAGTGTTAGAATATATTAGTGAGGAGTTTCTGAAACACAGTAAAAGGACCTCTCATGTATCTTATTAGTTGTTTTCCGCTCTTCCACAGATGGGAGTTGACAGACTTTTACATATTTACAAACCCGATTCCAAAAAAGTTGGGACACTGTACAAATTGTGAATAAAAACAGAATGCAATGATGTGGAAGTTTC